>NW_017803058.1:255441-255523 GCF_001625305.1 Branchiostoma belcheri | reverse complement strand
CTACTTTTCCAGCAGCCTCCCGAAGCCTGGTAGAGGCTACGTGGCAGTGGTGCACTTCAGTACATTGGTGATGGTCGTCGAC
>NW_017803058.1:206006-255421 GCF_001625305.1 Branchiostoma belcheri | reverse complement strand
GGGGAGATTCCCTTGCGGGTTTTAACCACCTGTCTTTATTCTGATGTGTCAAGTTGGCAGGAGTGGGTTGGTGGGAGCACTTGGACAGTAACCTGTCGTGGGTAACTTGGCACATCCTTTTTTCTGTTACAAAAATAGAACATAGTTTAAAACAACTCTTGGCTCCTGTCTATTTTTCTATCTCTTCTTATTTTACTGTAGCCAATTTAAAAACAGGAAGCGTCTTTACTCTTGACATCTCTCCTTGCAAACCAAATCTGGATCTATGGCTACTGTAATCTCCAAGCAGATTCTGTAAGGCAAATGGGCTATAATGTCTATATTGGCCAACTGTTACTCTCCAAGCAGAAGTTTAGGTCTTATTTTTGGGCATTTTTATCTTTCATTTTTTTTCCTTTTTACTTTTTTGTATTGGTAACTTTTTGTACGCCAGCCTAACTCGGGTGGCAAGTGATAAAGCCTGGCCAATTTGATACTGTCTTTGTAAAGTTTGTAGCCACCGAACGATGTGATAGGAGAATATACGACAATGGTTACAGGTGGCTAAAATGACTCCCCTTGCCCCACAGTATCTGCTTGGAGATTAGGACTACTGCTAAAGTGTATACATGTACTCCCTTACCTGTTTAGCTGGGTACCATCCGGATTTTCGCTCCGCAATGCTCGAAAAAAATTTTCTTTCGAGCGTTGCGGAGCGAAAATCCGGATGGATTTTTTCGAGCGTTGCGGAGCGAAAATCCGGATGGTACCCAGGCTATCACCTGTTACTACTGACCGGTCTACTGAGGTAACTAAGAGTACGTTCTGACCGTGTACTTACCTCCTTGCAGCACTTACAATGGCAGAAAACCCGCACCACCACGGCAACTTCCACTACCGCGAGGGAAAAGTCTCCAGACTACCTCCTCGGGACTTCAGCGGCCTGATCGTCCAGGAGCTTCACGGGAACATCCCCGGGGAGTACTTCGCCCGTCAGCAGCAGCAGGAGCGCGCCAAGTCCAGCCCGGCGTCCCGATGGGCTCTCCACCGCAACACCTACAACGAGAGGGCGCGGGAGGGCTTCAAGTACTGGCAACTGGACAGGCCCAAGCCCACAAAGTGTAAGGTTGACTATTCCGAGATGTGGGGCAAGGATACACTGAAGAGGTTTAAATACAGAGGGAGTGGCAATTGTTACTCCTTCACCCTCATGGACAAGTATATCTAGGTACTACATGACACCAAGGGCCATGCCATCAGAAAGTTGACAGGGGGCAGCCAGGTTTTTAGTCCCTCAAAGGCATATTATACTAAAAGGCAAGCAGTGTATAAAGCGTACAAAAGGGACAAAAATTTTCTGGCCGCCCCTTTTCTTGTTTTTTGATGGGATGGTCCTGTCAGTGGTAGATATGGGTGTGGTCGTCCTTGTTGTCATAGAGATCAAACGACAGACTTCTATATACACAGAATTCACAGAACAATTGCACAAATTGCATGTTTTTGATACGCACAACAAGGAAAACACCTGTCGATTGTAACTAAACGTAGACTAGGCGAGTAATATATGATAATGGATTAGTTGATTCACCTCTCAGTATTTATTATTAGACAACTTCTGTCTTCTTTTGCTTGTGAAATGACTTGCTTTCAATCTATGTGCAGTCCACGGATAATTCTGCTTGAAATTGAATTCTGTTCAAATACTATTTCTACTGGCTATTTGCATGGAAACGTTAAATGATTGCATGGGGTGACTTCACCTGATAACGAAACTACATGTACCACCATAGCAACGTAGTATCTACCATTCCCTTTGCAATACAGGTAAGGCCATGTTTATTTGATTATATGGATGACATCCTCTGGGAACCCCAAAACTGATGCGAGCGTGCGAATAAAATGTTTGACAAAAAAGTTGCCTTCATTATGAAATCTACGTGGTCATGAAGGTTGAACAAATGACTAAACACACATGACGAAAAGTATCAATAGACTCTTCATTTTCTTCTTTTCCTTTGGAATTCTAGGACATTAGTATCGTTTTCCAGTTGTTAAAATTTACGGCATATATTTGCTCATTTTGCAGATGCTTTGTACGATTGACAGTATTGTTGAACCGACAGTTTTTTTTAAACCGACGAAAATTCATGCGTGTGGATGTCATCCATATAATCAAATCAACATGGCCTAGGGTTACGATCCGTTATTCGGGACAGTATGCCAGCAGGAATGATAAATTTCAGGAGTGACCCAAAGTCCGAAGTTTCCTTGATAATAATCAATTAAGAATGATGGATTGGTGGACTAATTGATGATACTCGTCATTTATCTTTTTTCAGATGGGAGATACGGCATGGGGTCAAAGGGCACGGTGCTCGGGTTGGGCAATGGACCGAGGACATAGAGCAATCTTATGGGTAGAGATGATGCACTGATCAACGTAAACCAGGGGGTGGTTTACAGGGGCATGGCTTGGGGGTTATCTTAACTGCTAACAACATTTTGCACAGATCTGTAGTTTTGTTACAACATACAGAAACACTGGGTCCATCCTTGTTTTAAACTCACTGACTATGCAATAGTGTTCATTGGTCCAGCAATCAAGGGTTAACCCCCCCCCCCCAAGTATGCCCGTGTATCCCCCTCAAGGTTTTCATCGAAAGGTGTATATGACCAACAAGCACGTAGACATAATGTGTTAACCTGGTACCCAGCCTTGCCTTGTTCTAGCTTAGGGAGAGACCCTTGAAAGGGGACCAGAGCTGAACAAGGCCTGGTTACCAAGCTAGTGTGATGTAACGTTACATGAACCAATGAAAACTCTGTGTGTTCTATAAGCAAACTACACTGGTTGGAGTGACATCCTTGTTTGACTGCATTTGCTGCTATGATATGTTTGTTTCCTTCCGTTTCAAATTTGTTTATATTTTCGTTATTTTCTGTTTTACGATATCAAATGCTGCTATCTACACTCATCATTCTCGTCTGTTTTTATGTAGTTTTTACTTAGTAGTTTTATGCTACACCTATGACCTTATAACATGGGTAGGTGATCTGTTGTTAGTATCTGGTTTTGGATGTGACATTTAAACAAAGTCACACTTGCAGTTGCCAAACTGAGATTATATTGTACATAAGTTTTATATGTATGTACCTATGTATGTATGTATGTATGTATGTATGTATGTATGTATGTATGTGTGTATGTATGTATGGGTTTATTTTGTCAATTGTGAGTATAATTAGATGACAAGCGGAAAGTGACAGTGAGATCTACATATGCGGTGCCTGTATACGTATGATACGAGTATGATATTTTGTTAACGATACACAATATACATGGTCAATAGCTAGTGGGTGCTAGATCATATCATACCATATTTAAGTATGTAAATTCAGCCTCAGCGAAAATTTAGATACAAACAGTACCTGTGTTTTAGTAGGGGATCCATCTATTTCTTAGTCCTTTATGACTTATTCAATCCATTGGTTTAACTTTTGTACCTGGGCCAAAATACTAGTAGTCAATTATAAAACCTTTAACAGTAGTAATATAGTAGACTGGTTTATAGGACAAAAGTACATATCTACAACAACAAAAAAGGTAGTCCATATTTGACGCCTGCATTACGAGACTGCTCACAGTCAGTGCATGGATTATCAAAAAGGGCTATACCTACGAATTGCTATCGTTGTGTACGCGTATACGTGTATATATAATTGGTGTATATATAATTCTTGTTCAGTACGGTGACTTGTACGTACTAAGTCTTTTGGTTGTGTGGTTTGACAACAGTGTTATGTTATGTAGCAAACAGTGTTATTTCTTGTGTCATGCTGCTGTGATATCCCTATTGTTGCTCGACGTGGTAGATGTTATATCAAGCATTTTTGTGGGGAATAAAATGGATGTGTGAAAATCTTACTACTCGGAAGTGGTCTATTTCTTTCTATTGAAACCTGTAGTTCTGTCGTTTTCTTGATAAAACGAGAAACGCTTTTCGTCCGTAAATAGTTTCATCAAGTTGGTAAGTCACCGAGTAAAGAGACTATTTTTGCACAATCAAGTGTTTAATTCAGACGACGTTTCGGTGACCGTCAGTCAGAATTGCCCTGAGGAAGGTGACAGACGGTCACCGAAACGTCGGCCGATTACTTGGTTGTGTAAAGAGTCTCTTTATTCATTCAAGAAATGCTTTTTTTAAAGCTGGCCTAGGCTATAGCTGGTAAGTCGGTAATAGCTGGTCGGGTGGCATGAGTGTGATGACGATGTGTAACTCAAATAATTGGTCACTTTTATATTCTAATTAATTGATATGTATACATATCTTCAAGGACAGGAATACAGGAATAAAGATATCATGTTTTGTTACCTACATTTGTTGTAAAAAATTGAAAATGTAATAATCTTGTTTTTTTTGCCCGGCTTGTTTTTCTTTCGCCCTATTAATTTTGGAGTCTGCGAAGGATGTCATCCATAAAATTTACTAGCTGTGGCCTAATGTATTCGACAACGGTACACAACTCCGGTAAAATCCCTCACTGCAATGACGTCCTTTCCAAAGCGTCTGTGACCAGCTATCTAAACCCGGGCGCCCGATTTCGTCCTGCAAAAGTTAACCTCTATGGGACCTGAAAGCACCGTTACGGAAACCCTGCCCTCCACTTAACACCCGGCTACACGGAATGGCCATTACCGTACAAAACAGTTTACGTAGCGGCGAGGCAGGGCGCATTGCTTGCTGCCACTTCAAATGAACTGGTATAGAGCTGGCGCTGCATTTATCAAATAGAGCGCAGAGATTGTTTGTGGGCGATGACAGGGGAGAAGACGGCATGGGGTGGTGATGAATCATTTCACGCCACAGTTATAGGGTGGGGGAAAGCCAAACGGTACTTTAACTGTGCATGTTGTGTTTTTTAAAGCCTCCAATGCAATTTCAGGAGGGCGAAATTGGAAATATTCGGAACTAGAGTTCCACGATCTCATACCTTCGCCAAATGATGTTAATCTTTATGACTGACAAATTATAGATTATTCCCCCTGATTGTGCAAATAGGATCCTCATTTCCATGAATCATATCAGTTGATCACATTCTCCTCCAAAAGATAGTATTAACAAAGAAAGCCATAAGTCATGCTAAATGATGTTCACCTTCACTTAACTTTCAAATACCCTAGTATGAAATTCCAGGCAGTTACCTTTGCTGAATTACGAATTTCTATATGATATTAACACATACTGCTTCACATTAGCACATGGCATCAGTATTTCATACTCTGTGTATTTCAAGCAGCTCAGATACAGGCCACAAGATAGGTGCTTTAATTTCTGGGTGGTACCTAAAAAATCAGCCCATGATCTTACCAGTATACCATAGAGAATTCATCATATCCGAGCTGTGTGTGTGTGCATATGTCTGTGAATATGTGTATTATTCATATCCATAATAAACAAGAATTCACTCAAACCTGTCTATACAGACCACTGAAGGGACTTAAGCAATTTGGCCGCTATAGACAGGTGGTCTCTATAGAGAGGAACCTTACACTAGCCGGACCGAAATCAACAAGTGAGAAATGCTTTAAGTTTCCATCAAGATATTCTATATTGACATATGAAATATACATACATTTATAATGAAAATAATAGTTTGCACACATATGGAAAGTGTAAACATTTACATAAAATTGTAGTTATTGAGCTGTCACAGAAATACTTGCCATAAGAAATTGTCCTACTTAGATGTAACTGTACGTTGTGGTAAACAGATGTAGGTGAAAAGTTCATGCTAAATCGGCTACCACCAATAAAAGTGCACACATAGTAATTTGTGAAAAGAAATCTTATTTCAAGTTCTTTGACACGGTGGCCGACACCCCTTTCCAACATCTACTTGGAGGTAGCCCGGGTACCATCCGGATTTTCGCTCCGCCACGCTCGAAATTTTTTTTTTTTAAATCCGGGTGGTACCCAGGCTACTTGGAGGTGCCTTTACCCGAAAAACACTTCAAACTGAAACGCCCATAACGTTGACTTCAAACAGCAATTAACTAAGACAAATTACGTCGTGTTCACAGATTGTAGATACTGATTAAACTTCACTTTTCACCTAATTGATCTGTTTTCCCCCCAAGGCCAGAGCAATATGCCACCGGTCTGTTTGTTTTCGCCTTGCAATGGGCGGTTTATGTTTGGTTAGATAGATACTGGTACCGCGCAACAGTCATTACTCGCAAAAATGGGAACATGGGTGACACCCAGTAACGATCAAGTGTGCCCGCTAGGTTACTGACGTATTAATCTTACCCTACTTTGTTGTGTCCTGACTACGTGCGCGTTTAAAACTGTAGAGAATAAAGAGCCTCTGTGACTTCTCTTAATTGTTTCATGTTGTAGTAAGACAAAATTTTAGGGTTGGCGTCTTATGACAGTATTTGATAGATGAGTGGACATTTTCTTTCATACGTTTTCGCCTTTCCATAGATAAGATCATAACATAACATCATTTATCATGTCACTGGTGAAAAAAGAGGTTGCCAACGTTAACAAACCGCGTATCTACAACATATGCAGCGGCTTCTTGGAGACTGCAACAACTATCTTCTACTTCTACCAAAGCAGATTGCCTGAATCTTGTCGGAAACAAAATGGACTGAAAAAACTCCCAGTCACCTGAGGAAGAAAATGACAAACACAATTTATAGCAACAAAGAAACTTTCGGAAGAGAAATTGGTACAAAATATGTACTCATTTTTGTGCTGAAGAAACTCCACAAATATCTCTTACCGCTCCCACAAATGTAGAAACTTAAACTTTTATTTCAGTGACGTAAGTTAGATGAGATAAAACGATATGTTTTAACATGATACCTGTCACCTTGTGTCCACCTGTAGGCACCTGCCGGCCGCCTGTAGCCAGATTAAGGAGATATTAGTGGTGTGTAAACGATAGCGGACACGCACTGTACAAACATGTGTGCTAATCGACACAAGGGCGCACACATGCTTGATGGCTGCTGATGCCGTTTTAATTAAACTTTCCCGGCCGTAAGAACGTGAGTCTTCCCATGTGTCAACACGAGAACATGGCGTCCCGGTAGCCATTGGCAACGGGGAAGGTTGACGGGAGTCCACGGTCGCCATTGTGGGGAGCGCCCGACATCGCTGGTCATTGTTCCCGGGACCTTATGCCACCGGAGAGCCGTGCCACTTGTAAGGTTATCGGCCGTATACGTTAACATCGTCCTTTCTGTGCCCACAGGTGCTTGACAATACCGGGGACGGCCCAGGGCGCCGCGTGGGGTGACAGATAAAACCGTCCGGTACCTACGTACGAACCAGAGATGGTTTCAGGTCAGCAGGGATGAGCACCACAGGAGTCTACCTCGGGTACGGTAAACAAGGAGGGCCCAAAATGTCTTCGACTGGCCCCAGATTCAGTATTTCGTCCAAGGTGGATGCGTTGGACACAGAAAGACGGAAAGAGAGCGCTCTGGCAGCGCTGGAACTCATGGGGCAGTCTCGGATTCGCCGCCGGAAGAAACAGGCAGAGCTAGCCGCTGTATCGGGAATCCAACACGACAGTAGGGACTCCAAACACACGGAACTGGACCGGAAAAACTGGACCATGCTGCCGAAAATTGAGGAAAAAAGAACCAAAGTGCACGTCGTCAGCTCCAAGGAAGGATTGAGATCAAGCCAGACCGACTATTTACCGAAACTACATCAAGTTCAAACTCCGAAACTGCATCAGACTAGTCAGAAACAAACGACAACTACTGGACCTCAAATCCTTAAACTCCACCAGTCCAAGTACTCTTCCAAAAGTAGCAAAAAGAGCAAAGGACTTCCTCGCGTTTCAAAACCTCTACCTTCACTACCTGAGGTAAGTTTTATTTCCAAATGTCACATATTTTTGCTACCGATTTCTGCAGTGTTACTTCTCCAGTGTTTTAGGTATGAGTAAGCGACAAGGTGTGGACACAAACAGTAGTTGTACTATAAACATTGCGCTTTTGTGCCGGGAATGTTTGACGTTCATTTTGCAGTTGGTAGTTTGTGTGAGTATGAGTGGGATGTCGTCAGGGTTGGTATGTTGGGGGCAAACATACTACCGTGCTCTGAATCGACCTACCACAAATTACCTGTCGAAGTTTCGTGACAAATGAACCTTTTTCTACCCCGTTCCACAACCCCAACCGTTTCTACTCACGAATATATACGTAGAGTAATAATGTAGAAAATTTATGAATTCATATCTTTGCTATCATTCTTCTTAGATGTAACAATTCTTTGTAACGTTGTCATGTTTAGCAGTTGTTGTGTTTTTTTCTTCCTTCGTCTTTCTCATACAGAAAATACATCTCGAAAAATTCTGCAGGGTGGGAAGGCTAATTATGTTGCTGCATCGCCTGCATCTGGATCACTTTCTTGTGTAAGTCTGGTCTTGATGATATCTGTCATTTCCATACATTTACTCCCTCTCTGTTTGTCTCCAATGGTTAACATCATTCCAGGTAGTGCCTTGGTAAAAAAAAATATAAAACATATTCTAAACGTAAGAGATAAAGCTTGAAAGCTGTTGCTTTAAAGTTAATATTCTACGTGCTCGATAAAAAAATCAGTGCCGTTTCAGATAAGTTAAAATTAGACTCACAGACTATAAATTTATCGGTGTACGTTCCAATTATAAATTTCTATTGAACAATGTCACAGGGTCAGTTCTCAGATCATAGCCGCTATCACATAGTCCATATTTGCTCTATACTCGAAAACGTCGATGTTGTGTCTTTATCTGAAAGTCTAATGCGCTTTTGTTTGATAAGACACAGTTTTGGTCCCAAACGCTTTTAAGTACTCGGGTACTGCCATGTACCAAGTGGCTGTTTACAGAGATTATTTCCAAGCAAAAGACAACACAAGGTTGCCAGTCAGCCTACGAGCAGGGCTTACATAGAACAAACTCTTCAAATCCGCCCATGAATTGTTGATATTGTAAGTGTAATCATGGGGATGTTTTTTTTTGTGTCGGTGGAAACGTGCTTTGAACCAGGCTAATGTCATTTCCTTCTTTTTCACGATATAAGACTTTGTTGTCGCTGAACTTGAATGATAGGATTATTGGAGCTTATTTTCCAGCAAAACACCGGACAATTCCTCTCTCTAATGCGGTTAGTGTGTACAGCAAGCCTGCTTCTATACCTGGAGAAGCCATACGATACAGTGTGTTAGGCATGGAAAAGCTTACGAATGCCGCATAGCCCAAATACTGTACATTTTGAATGATAGTTTTTGTCACAAAAACACCATTCGCAGATATCTGAATAGTCAAGCGAAGAACGTTTAAACTACAATCTTTTCCTTCTCTGTTAAAATCTTAAGTTTACAGGGAACACCAACTTGAGTTGTCACTTTGCACGACTGTGTCATGATGATGTTATATTCTGTACATAAACATTAGAGTCCCTACATATTTACATCGCAAGGGATATGACGCTACCGCGGTTTCCTTGTTTAAACTAATCTGCTCAGGTGTACACATCCCCCACCGAGAAAAAAAAAACGGCTCCCCCACAATAGAACCAGCTGCTGATAGAACGCCATTACTGTGACCGAGTAAACTCGAACCGAGGGGGCTCCACATACTTTCCCCTCCCCGCCAGCGACACTCTACCTGGCAACGTATGACCCGTGCCGGTCCCGGTCCTGACTCTGTCAAGACTCCGAGCTTTGTTTGAACAAAAACCCTTTGTACTCAGGTCATCTCAAATCTGAACTCACGTTCACACTGTGTAAAGAAGGAAAAAAGGCTAAATAGTTTTTGTGAAATCACGTGAAAATTCAACTGTTAGCAAATTACAAACATTTTGTCCAACACTCTATCAAGATCTGAGCTTTGTTTGAACAAAAACCCTTTGTAGTCAGGTCATCTCAAATCTGAACTCACGTTCACACTGTGTAAAGAAGAAAAAAGGGCTTAATAGCTTTTGTGAAATCACGTGAAATTTCAAGGTTTGCGAAAACTGTTAGCATGCCACGACCGGCCGACGGTTAGAGTTGAAATTCAAAACGTTTTGTCGGGAGGCGTGTGTGAAGTGTGGTTTGTTTACAGTCTATCATGTTGTGGTATGTGTTCTACCACTACTGAGCGATGTGGAACTGGAATTACTGTACACGGAAAGCATGCTAATTGTTTACAAGTCAACGTCCGCAAAAACGTTCGAGGGAAAGGGATTTAAGAACAAAGTGCGGACTAATTATTTTCTCGTCTCTCATCATGAACGGTTACCTCTGGTGAAGCTATTTGCCGATGATATTTGCGCCGCTGTCAAGTGCAGGGCGAGCCCGACATCACTCAAGCTAACAAAGCCAACAAGAACGAGTCAGAAGCCATCCCGGTCACCCTAGTGATGTTCTACTGGAAACTATTCCAATCAAATCACAAGACAAGTCTGGGAGAGAGCAAGAATGTAAAGGCTGTGTGTTATGCGTCGAGGAGACATTCATATAGATGTATATATAAAATACTTGGCAAGTACTTTCCACGTCTTCTTGCTTCTTGGTAACTGAATAAATGTAGGTGGCTGTATGGTTAGTTAGAGTTGGTTTATCGAATGCTGCAAGGAATATAAGTTTCTCTATACTATTCAAATACCTAAAATTATAATCGAAAAAAATGCTTCTTTTCGCTATCATACAAAAGGCAATCTACAGTAAAACGTACCTCGTCTTTAGCTTCTGCTTTAAGAAAATTGGCAGATCTGAAATTATAATAGAAAAGAATGCTTCTTTTTAATTCGCTATCATACAAAGGGCAATCTGCAGTAAAATGTACCTCGTCGTCTGCTTTTTAAAAGTACAAAATAGTAGAAATCGGCCGAAATAAAGGAATAATGTACCAGGGGAGGTAGCCGACCCGTGGGTCGCGAATTGGATCTTCTCTGGTCGGCTAGCTCCCCTGGTATATCATTCCTTTATTTCGGCCAATTTCTACTATTTTTCCAGCGATCTGCGGTGCCTGGTAGAGGCTACGTTTTCAGAACAGTGTCACCGTGGCAAGACGAGCGTCTGTTTCGGTATGTTCACACAGGGTATGCGGGATAATTTTCCACAGTCCACGGTTTACCCGCTTTCTCTGGCCTGAGTGAAATTCTAAAGAGGGACGCTTCAAGCCTCATTACAACTCCTGTATGGCGTACCCGCACACAGGACACGATTTATTTGTCACCTGCCTTCATGAGCCGAACATCAAATAATAAAGAACACCTAATCTGAACACAGAAAACATAAAAACAGTCCACTTGAGGTTATATTACGCGAGAAATCATCAGGGTTATGCAACACAGTTCGTCTGGCACGCGCAAGGAACAAATGGGCTATATTTATCCCAAAATAGGCCACGGTTCTGAAAAGCTCCGCTATCATCTTGTCCTAACTGATGAAAACACTGTTTGTGTAGACCGCCGTGTCAACAACTAGCGACGCCCGGCGACAGGGGTACAATGTCTGCCCAACAACCACCGCCAAGATAACGTTTCCTCCTTTAAACAAACCCTTCTGCTAACGCAAACATATCGTAAAAACAGTCCGCCTCAACAAGGAGGTTTAATCATAGCTGACCAAACTACAGAATAACCAAATATCCGGACTGTAAAGTAATGAAGTACGTGACGGAATCTTAATAGCACCTTTTGGGAAAGAAAACGTTTAGTGCTACTAATTGCTTGGTGTAAATACTGTGGCATGTGGTTAGATTTATGGCTGGCAAATACGAGCATTACGAAGTGAACAGGTGCACCGGTAAACGACTACTAAATCAACCCGTCTTTCAGAGACAAGGCACTGATTATTGTCGTGGATTTGCAATGAGAATGCCAAGGACGTTCTCACATCTGGGCGGCTACTAGTATTTAACCTCCTTTGCGGGAGTTTCGGGTCGGCGTTGTTTTTTTAGGGGGGGGGGCGATTGCACGTAGATCGCACACACTATGTACATGTATGACTAGGGAAGCCAGATTTCTATATTGTTAAAGCGTGTGCGATTAGACCCCCGCCCCCCCAAAAAACGAAGAAACACCAGTTTCTAATAAACATTGGTGAATAATATGTGATAGCCTTCAGGGGTCTGGTTTCTATGTACTGAGTGTAACTGCCTGGTATGTTTTTCACCGATGAAAACCATACTGTAAATCGTACAGAGCATCCGTAATATGAGCAAAAAATAGTGGAAAGCGACAGCTTATGTCGTAGAATGCCAATATAAATATCATATTTCTGTAAATTAGGATTTATAATTTCTAATAGAGGGTAGAAATCACACAAACAAGTGGGAAAAGTCAAATTTCTACGTCTGTTCTTAAATAAGTTCGACTTGTTATTATAATGTTGTTGAGACTTTTGCAATTTGTTTTTGGACGTAAAGTTATCATTTACTATGTGTTGCTCATTGCATGTTTCAAGTCATAACGTTCAAATTATTATGAACGACAATCAATGAATGGGTTCCAAGTAAAAAAAAAACTGCTTTTAGTCATACAAACCATAGGAAATGTTATCGTCTAATTCCCTCTCCAGAGCTGATGAACAGGGTGTAATACGGAGACCGGCGCCGGGAAATGCCGCCAGTCTGAAGAAAGACGAGAGGAAAAACGAACCGATGTTTGACGTCACCGCGTTCAAGGCCAACAAACAGGTGAGTGACAACGTCAATCATGCAAACTCTAAAGAGGGCAAACTCTCTGTAACCAGAACAATACTGGTTACATCAAATTTGCTTATGATTTTCAATTTGCAGGGTTAGGTCCACAGGCCTGGTTACAATGTACATCATCATCATCATCATCATATACAATGCACATACCAAACCTATTCTAGCTGCCGAGTTTGTTAGTTAGTAACGATACAATCACTACTCTTTCTGGAGTCTTGTTACATAATACATACATTACAACTACTATTATCACTTCTAACAGCATGTACGTTAAAAAATGGCTTTCTAACATTTGCCACCTTATAACAATAATGGTAATACAATACTAGTAAACGTAAATAAAAAGTAAATTTTAGTAAAAGTAAATTTTACAAATTAAACATCAATCAATAACCTTATCCAACAATATTACAATATAAAATGTTAGCCTGAATTATCAATTGGTAATTTTCATAGAGTAAATTGCGCCTTTAACATCACACTATTACATTGAACAATGTTAGCCAGAAGTTTCATGACTCGTGAGTAGGGTTTCTGAGACATCAGAAATGATAAATTTCTACAGAAGTATATTCAGAAAATCTCTTTCGTCCTCTCTCTCTCCCTACTTGCCGAGAGGGCTTAACATTCGGCAGAGAAAATAGCTTTGGTAACCAGCCCGTAGGGTTCCCCTGACGTATACCAGAATGATTGTTGATATACAAATATTGTATGTTCCAGGATGTCCGTGTGTCGCGCAAGACCAGAGAGATCCTGTCGATTGAGCCCAGCCACAGAACACCGGAGGAAACCAAACATGTACGTACGACATTTATCCTCTTCCACCCTTGCGCGCTTGCGAGACATAGGCCATGACTTTTTCTTTTCATCTTGATCTGTCCTTGGCCACTTTCTTTACTGATCTCCAGGATAATCCCATGGATGGTCACTGACACAGTTATTCTCCAAGTGGCTTGGGGTTTCCACTCAATATAACCATTGCTCGCTGATATTACGTATTACACATTAACAATGTCCAGCCATCACTTAACTGAGACGGTGGACGATATAAACTTCCTGGCACTTTTGATCAGTTGCTTACGTCACGTATCGTGTGAATAACGTCACGTGTCTGTAACCGTAACTCTCGCGAGATGGTGTTTTGAAGTGATTGGTCATTAATTATCCTGATGAAGACGACAGTGTTAGTTGAACAAGAAATTGATCTTTGTGAAACCTTGTGTTGGAATAAATTTCAATATTTTACTATAAAGTCGTTTATAATGCTTTGACATCAAAATGAGCCTGAAAGTCTACAGTGATAATGTGGTGTTCCTACATTTCACGGTAACGTGATGTTTTGTTTAGGCCAGTATTGCGGTAAACTCCATCATCAGGACGACCATTGCTGAGTACCCGCTGGAGGCCCAGAGGAAACTGACGGAAGCTGGCTTCTATCAATGGTACGTTTAACGTATGATGTATAAAGTAGAGTGGATCTATTCCTTAGGCTATCCGACATTCTCGCACCAAAGCCGTCTGTCAGTGAGACGTTTGGAGCCGCAAATTAATTCCCGTTTAGAAAGTTTATCCAGCATGTCAGGAAAGGTACGTAAATGATTATCATAATCTTTGCCAGTTCATGCTACGAGAGGTCTCAGAGAGATGTTTGCACATTGTAAATAGCCATGTGGTGTCGTGTGATGTAGTGGTACATCACTGGACTATGAAATGGGGAGACCCGGGTTCGATTCCGAGTCGTACCCAAACAAGTCCGAACATGCGCCGCGACGTTGTACCCATGGGAAAGGTACTTTACACAACTTTCCTCACTTCACTCAGGAGGTCCCGTGTTTGGGAGAGCCACACCCCACTCACGTTAAAGAACCCACCACACTTATCGAAAAGAGTAGGGGACCTTCCCGGTGTGAGTGGTTCAAACATTACAGTCTGGTCTCAGGCTTGACATCTTTGAAAAGGTGATAGTCACCTGTTATGTCAATCCTTCCACAAATGTGGTAAATCGTCATAAATAAATAAATAAATAAAAAGCCTCTACCAGGCTTCGGGAAGCGGCTGGAAAGAGCAGAAATTGGCCAAATAGACAGATTAAACATGCCACGGGACTTGGTTCGCTCGGAAGCGCAAACTGTACTCTTCGGCGGACAAACTTCCCTGCTGGCATATTTCCAGCCGCTTTCCGAAGCCTGTTACAGGCTACTGAGTGACAACGATTGTCTGCATTTGGCAATAGGTAATTTGTGTAGATGTCATTTGTGAAACTTTTTCCGCAATTTTTTTTTCCTTCTGGACCAGTTTTGGACGTGGCAGGGTCATCGTGATGGAGAACCACAGACCAGAGGCGGTGTACTTCATACTCTCAGGGCAAGGTACGATGTCCATGTACAAGTGCATCCACAGAAACGTACCTTTTGAATCGGGACATCCATGTACAAGTACATAGAAACGTACCTTTTGAATCGGGACGTCCATGTACAAGTACATCCATAGAAACGTACCTTTTGAACCAGGAGTGATGTCAGCTCAGAAAAAAATACAGATTCTGAAATGCAAAAATAAAATGTCACCTTACCTCACCTCAAAATGTAGAGATGCAAATAGTCTACCGGGACTTGCTTATGGTGACTTTTCCCAGGCGGGGCATTGAAATTTCGAATGTCACAAGATATTTATTGTAAACGCGTCTGTTAACCAGGTAATACTAATTATGTCAACTACAATAAGTTGCCGTGAGCACTTAAATGGTGTACGTAATGTGCACCGTTTATAACTGTTGTACATGGTATGAAAAACTTATTCAGGCATGAGAATTTATGACAACTAGTTTAGTAACGTTTTTGTTGTGTTTTCTGAAGCGATGGAGTGTGAGTGGGATGAGTCGGCGGGAAGATATCGGACGACAGGCTTCCTACACATGGGCGACTGTTTTGGGGTGAGTAATCAAATTCGATTCAACAAGCCAATCTTCTTTAACTATAAAGGTAACGTTTGCAAAGCGAATGCATAAATTATGTTAATATACCTTTACATGGTTTAGCCTAATAAACTACTGCTCTGTTTATTCTTACTCAAACCCATTCATATACATGATTACACAAGTCCAACTCCTGTCCTATAACTTGCTACATAATGTAACCCAACACCATAGGGTGCCTGCTACAGCACCAGTTACCATGATAACAGACGCCCGGTTCAGGTCATTGACCTTATGTGTTTGCAACAGAAGAAGAAACAGAGCAAAATAAAAACAACATGTTTCCTTCTGCGAAGGTGAACATAAAAAGCTGATCACTGTATTATTTCCAACAGGAAAGGGCCATACTGAACGGCACTACTCACACCAGTACAATAATAGCTAAGAAGACGATAGAACTTCTCCATATACAACGACGGGTAAGTGAATTTAACAAAAAACCTCGATGTTGTGATAAGTCATGTACAGATCTGGAAGAAATATAGCAACTTGAAAATGAATAAATCAGAGTGTTTTTTTCTGTTCAATCGTTGAATTGAATAGGATATTTTCAAATTTAAGGTTTAGTGTATTAAGTCAAAGATAATCCTGGTTTCTTTACAGGATTTTGAGAAGATTGCAAAGACTAAGGGTTTAACTCAACAGGAACAGGCTCAAGTTGCATTTCTAGGGTAAGTCTCTGTGTGTGTATTTTAACGTGACGGCAAATTTGATGCGCATTCACAACGCATAATGAAAATGTCAAATGTTGAACTTGACCAAGACTAATACTGACTTTTACTATCACAATTCCAAATTCCGGCAGTAATTCCGTTTTCACCATTGCCTCACAGGAGCCTGCGGTTCATGAGAGGATGGCCTCTGCAGATGTTGCACAAAGTTCCGAAGAAAATGACATTCAGCTATATCAGGTAGGATGACAGTTATACAGCACTATATCACACCAAGCACAGCATTGTCGTTGGCTGTTACAATTTAAAAGATCCTTTCTTAACTCATGTCTTGTTCAATACCATTCGTTAGGCCACACCAATTTAATTTGTTGGTTCTCGGATTCGCCTCTTCGTTTTTTTTTCTGATTTGACAAAAAAAAAAAAATTGATTCTGGTCCTGAATCAACTGAAAAATGCTCATGTTTTGCCCCCAACAGTTGTGGAAAGTCCTTTTCTTCCTAGTTGTTGCAGTTTTTCCATCTATCATTGCAGTGGTTTGATTAAAAGTTCAAAATTCAATGTTTAAATTTTAACCCAGCCTTTTGTGTTGACTTCATGGCTCATATTGTAGCATTTAAGCCTATAATAGGATGCCTAGACCTGTTTTTATTTTTTTTATTTTTCGCCCTGTCGCTTCATATTTTTTCTGAAAAAATCCGAGAACCAACAAATTAAATTCGTGTGGCCTCAATATTAAAAAAAACATTATTTCATACTTTAACAAATTTAAAAATCATTTCCTTATTTCTCAGACGGGGAACAGTCTTAGTGAAGGACAGTACTGACTCAGACTGGATCTACGTCATCAAGTCGGTAAGAAATTTACGTTAACAGAGTAGTGATTATATAGCCATTTAATTAGATTAAGTGGACACACTACGTCACCACATTCTCCTAGTGGAATAGGCAGTCATCAAACATGAACATGGATTTGGGTCAAATATCACCCCAGTATGTGCGGGACTGGTAGAAACCAATGGATCACCCTTTGCAAGGAGGATTTTGGATTCAAAGGCATCAAAACTGAAATTAGTGTATTTGTCCTTCAATGCAAGTCTTTTTACAGTATGGAACGCACGCAACACACTTTGTACGTTCATATCTTCTTGATGTTTTCAAAATCATGTTCTCAAGCAGTCTTTTTCGATGGGATATCTTGTCCTGCAATCATCACTGATTCTCTACACTTGTTTCCTACAGGGAAGCTGCTCTGTTCTGAAGAAGTTACAGATGGTGGAACCGAAGGAAAGCACCCCGCCAAAAGACGAGATGCCAAAAATAGGTACATAGGATTTGGCCAGGACACGTCTAGATAGCACTATCACTCAGAACTGAACCAGTAAGAATTGCCCTGACGAAGGTGACAGACGGTCACTGAAATGACTGAATAAACCTCTGAGTTGTGTAAAAAATACTTTTTCAGCGACTTACCAACCTGATGAAATTATTAACGGATTGTGTTTTTGACCCTTTAGTAATAATGGTAATTTAAGATAAACCACCAGGTTTTCGGCCCTTCCATGCATGATGTCTATCTATTTCTCAATTGTTATATTTCGTTTTATTTGTAAGTACAAAACAATAAGCAAGTAAACCAACAAACCAACTACATGTTCACCCAGATATGACAATCAAGGTTCTGAAGGAGCTGGGACAGAAGAACAAGAAGAGGGACCATCACCACTTCCTGCGGGAGAGGTTCATAGACTTCAAGCGGCGGAAGGCGGAGATGAGGAAGGGCAGCTGGCGGGTCCGGCAGTTGGAGAGACCGGAAATCAACATCGACACCAAGGAGGAGACGCCGGAGTCTAAGGACAGCGTTCTTAAGTCGCTGGAAAGCATCATCTTACAAGAACAGGTATGCAGAGATTCTTTATCGACACTAAAAAAGTACAGGGACTTTTGTATGGTCCTCTACAACTAAAGATCTAACAAGGCTAAATACATGTGTGGATAACGTCATCTTACGTACAGAATATATTTATGCGGTAACAATAAAGGTTGAACTATTCTCTAACATGTGGTCTCTAAGATCGAAACAGTCTTACATGTAGTTTTTTGCAAGCGACATCTTTTTTGTTCCAACATGTTATGACAGGACATGGAGATTCGGACGGCACACAAATTTTCTATGCCTCCACCAACGCTAGAGTACGCATTTTCACCTGAGTGAAATGAGGAAAATTTTAAGGACAGTGTTTGGCTAAGATGCCGGAAAGCATAATCTTACAAGAACAGGTATAGGTTTCTGCGACATTTTTTTGTTCCAACTGTAATGACAAGATATTAGGTGACCGCTCACTAGACAATACCAGTACTCATTTTTTTTCTGAGTAAGGCAAGCCGTGTAAAGCTCCTTTTCCATCTTCTGGGTATCAAGTTCTGATCGGTGACATGACAGGATCCGAACCCGGGACCTCCTGGTTCTGCGTCGAGCACTAGGCCGTTACGCCACACCACCCCACAAGACAAATTTGATATCGATGAACTAGCATTGGATCAAATTAATTATTTGAAAGCTAGAGGCATTTCTAAAGCAGTCTGACAAATTGCTGTTTATTGTGATACTTTCACGACCAATACAAGTTATGATAATAAAAGTTGCGACAGAATCTTGTGTCTGCTTACGGTAGCTTAAAGAAATATTCACGTGTTTGGTGTACTCATATGTTGATTACAGATTCCGGATGACCAAAGCATGACGTCACAAATTCAGGACAAGCCAGTCTTTGTGAAGATCAAGTCCTTAAACAGGAGAGGAGTATTTGTAAGTTCTGAAAATTCTTCTCATCGCTTTTGCTCTACTACGTTTCCAGAGAATCACATACATAGTAAACGTATAACGACTCCACGTTACAATGCAAAATTTATGTAAATTGTGATTTTAGAGCCAGGTTAGCTGAGTCTAATTTCAATGTTGATATTCGGTAGTTGGATATTTGTTTAGAAGTATATTCAGCCAAAGTTTCGGTGCCCGTCTGTCACCTTCCTCAGGGAAAATCTTTACTTGACAACATTTATGTCTGTACGTTTGGGAGCGCATCGTAGATATGGTTTCCTTTAACCGTGTAGATATGTAAATATTTTACGTTTTTCGGACGCATCTGTAGCAGCGACACCTGTGCTGTGCAATGTGAACCAGTCAGAATTGCCCTGAGGAAGGTGGCAGACAGTCACCGAAATGCCGGTTGAATTTTGTTGTGTAAAAAAAAGAGTCTCTTTGTTGAGCTTTGATTCCAGTTTACAAACCGTAACATGGCTCTGTCCTTGGTGCTGAAAAAGTAATTACTGACTAACTTCACAACTAAGTCAATATTGCACACAATTTCAGTGTCTAGGCTGAATAAAACACTTGGTTGGGTCTAAAGAAGTCTCTTTATTAAGTGACTTAGACTACACCAATTTGATTTGTTGGTTCTCGGATATTTTTTAGAGAAAATATGAAGCAACAGGGAGAAAAAAAAATAAAAAAGATGTAGGCATCCTCTGATACACCCAAAAGCTATGATAGGTGCCCTGAGGTCAACATGCCTGTTTGTTTATAATTCAAACAATGAATTTTAACCTTTTCATCAAACCAGTACAACTAAGAGCTTTCTTCGGCCATTTGGAACAAAATATGAGCATTTTGGAGTTGATTCAAAACCTGAATTTTTTTTTGCAAATCAGAAAAGAATGAACTGGGCGAATCCGAGAACTAATTACATTGTTGTGGCCGTACCAAGCTGATGAAACTCTTTACGGAGTATTAAATCTACACGTTGTCCTGCAGGGCCTAGTAGACCTGGTGTTTGATAACCAGCCCAGTCTGATCCTGGTCAGTGACGGGGCGGAGGTCCTCACACTGTCCAAGAAGTTCTTCTTAGACAACGCCCCGGTACAGGTCATCAACCGGATGAAGGAAGACGTGAGTAAAGAGCCTTTTGTCTTAAGAAATATATCTATAGACTTCTTAAATACGTGATAGTTACCTCTTATGTCAACCCTTCCACAAATGTGGTAAAAGTTTGACCTCTTGATTTTCTCGATAGCTCAAATTTTATTACCGCAACAAACGCTTCTAAAACTCAATTTGCCTTGCACTTTGTACCGTGTTCTATCATTTGATAGTTTTCCTCATTTAATGGGAAACTGGACTTGCGTCCGTCAACCTTTCAGTATCTTTGTTCTTCATAACAGTGTTAGAAATTTATTCCGATGTATTTCATTCATATTGGATTTCATTTTGTAATAATCTATGGCTTTGTCATATGTAAGTGGTAGTGTGAAAATGAATCTTCGTAACGTGAGTGCATTACCACCATTTTAATTATGACCAAAAGGGCTAAACGTTCTAGCCAACACTAAGTAAATTGAGACCCAAATTTTCGGCCGACTCCGTCAGCCTTGTTCACGGAATGGACCCTTCTACTGCAGCTTCCGGGACGTGACATCGGAAACACGTAACTGCAGCAAAGGGTCTTTCGTGTCAGATAACCTGTGTCGCCCCCCGTCTCTGTTCTATCTTTAATGTTTGAATAAAAAAATGTGGTATAGCTCAATGAATAGATAGACATTTTGTGAATCAATAAAGGAAATGCAGGTTGCTTTCTGATAGTCATGTTATGATGCAGACCCAAAACTGTTATGACGCACTCCTATTCCTTTTCAAAGAATTTGACATCCGTTCTTGTCCACGTTGTTCTACAGGAGAACCCGTACCCTAGCGAGCAGGAGATGCAGCGCAGCCTGCAGAAGCACGTGAACTGGCGGGACTACCGGCTCAAGTCCCTCCACACGACCATGCGGGAACTCCAGGCCCGGCCGCCCAGAACTATCCTGCCGCACCTGCACGACGGCAGGAAATGGAACTCGGTCGTAGAAAACCACTAGGAGGAAAATAGACAGCCCGGTATAATAGCAATTATGGTACTAGATATAGAGTTCAACAATACACCACTATAAGGCCACACTGACTTAATCTTAGACCACACCAATTTAATTTGTTGCTTCTCGGATTCACCCGCTCCATTTTTTCTGATTTGCAAAAAAAAAAAAAAATTGTGGGGTTCTAAATTAACTGCAAAATGCTTAATGAAAGACATGTTTTGTCCCCAACAGTTGAAAAAAGTCCCTTTTCTTCCTATTTCTTCAGTTTTTCAATGTAACAATGCAATTTTGTTTCATTAAAAGTTCAAAATCTATTGTTTTAACTACAAACCAGTCTGGTATGTTCACTTCATGGCTCATATTGTAACATTTCTGGCTATCATGGAGTGTCTTGGCTTGTTTTTTTTATATTTTTTTTCGCCCTGGCGCTCCTGATGTTTTCTGAAAAAATCCGAGAAGCAACAAATTAAATTGGTGTGGCCTTATGGATGATAAAAAATGGAACTCAGTCGTAGAAAACCACTAGGAGGAAAATAGACAGCCCGGTATAATAGCAATAATGGTACATTTGTACCAGATATTATCATGGAAGTTCGTCTATGTTTGTAGTTACATGTTTTAAGAATTTTAAACTTTCAGAACAACATCATTTTTTAAATTGAACTTGATTCAAACTCATCATGGTGTAATGTTGAACTGTAGAATATCTAGTACCTGTTTAAAGTTTAAACTTTTGATCCAATACAAAGATTTGTTCTCACTTAGAGCTTTCGACTGTCACTCTGGTCTTCTTCAGTAGACTGACCCAGTGAGGCTTGTCACGTGACTTCTCTGAAGTGTGACATCAACACTGGGTCAAAGGTAAATGATGTGTGACTGGTGAAAAGACCTTTGTGTCAGATCAAAAGTTTTAGCTTTAAACAGGTACCAAATATTATATTGTTCAACATCATTATTGTATTAAGTCAAGTTTAAAAATGATGTTGTTCCGAAAGTTTATATCTCTTCAGAAAGTTGAGACAGGTACTTAGTATTCAAACAAACTTGCAAAACAATGCACTTGTATTTATGACATATTTCATTGTCACCGATTGCTGCATATAGCTTTCCTTTGGGTTTCTTCATTGCCTTGCAAATATTGAGGTCCTTCTAACTTTTTTCTGTGTAAATTATTTTGTCTGGCACACCAATGAACCAACAAAGAATGGCTTGCTGAAGGAAATGAATTGATACATGTGTATTGCTTAACGCCACAGCAAGTAATTTTTATGGATGACATCAGTGCGCGCATTAAGTTTTGCCTGATTTGGGGAAAAAAACAAGAAACTTTGTTGCCTTCTGACAGTGGTCGACGAAAATGGGCAAAGATGTCTGTTGCCATGCCGGAAGGTGGATAGCAGATAACTATGAAGAGAGGAGACAAGAAAAGGCTCTGATTTAATGTGTTGTTTCTTACTTTGATGCAGTGATATGTGATGCTGACTGTGTATATGTGAGCTTCCCACTGAATAAAAAAACATTTGTACAATGATTGAGTCAAAATTTGAAAATGTAGGAACCTTGCTTTTTTCGGCCCGCTCGCATTAGATTTGGAGTCTTAGGAGGATGACATCCATAACATTTACTTGCTGTGGCCTAATACAAATACAGAGGATGTTAACAATTCACTGTTGCGGCCAAGTTAAAAGTAATGCTGCTCCGAATGCCATATGTATACAAGTCTAACAATCTTGTTACAAGCTATTGTTCAGCCCACCTGTTTATATTAGATGCTGTATCATACAAATTTTGTATATTTCTAAATTTGTGCAATGTGTACCATATACATCTGTATGTGCTGATGCTGCTACTTGTGTATACACTTTTTCTTATTTAATAAGTTTTGTATTAAAGAGACAAACGCATAAATCATTTTTGACTGCATGTGATTATGTGCATTTTTCTTCTCTAGTTTGGAAAATATTATCTATATGTTGTTGCCTTAGTGCATTAATGCATTGATTTGACACATTATAAAACAATACTGAAACGCAATGGCTGTATATTTTAATTATGTCTTTATTTCCACCAAGCGGTGTACAGTAACATAACATAATACATGAAAGATCTGCTGAAGATCACGCAGGGGTCAACGTTAAATTTACTGGCTGCCAACTCGATCTGAGGTTACAAAGCCTCCGCTTTCCTGCTACTCTATACTACTGCAAACACACAAGAAAGCACACACGCATAACGTTACATATGTGCACCCAAAAGAAATACCTCCGTGCTCTGTGGTAATTACACCGATGCCAGTATCATGACCATCACTATCTTTAAAGTAAACACTGTATGTAATTGCAAACATTGACAAGAGAAATGTGGTGATATAAAACTATATGCTAACATGGAGTTCTACTGTGAACGAAATACTTATCAAACCGACTATCTCTACTTAAATCTAATGAAGTTGGTATACAGGATCATAAACAGTGAATACGCAATACATAAACAGGTAAGAGGAACAAGGTAACTGCTATTCTAATCTATTCTATTCTATCAAACTATTCTTGCTATTTGGGGCTTTGACTTCTTCTCAGGAGGCAGTGGGAGATGAATTGTCCGACTCTTTGAAAAATAAATGGGTTAGGAGATTTTAACAGTAATATAGTCTTTTGTTGTTTGTTGAGATAAAAAAACTTGGGGAAATACTTGGTTACATATTTGACATGTTTTGATGTTAAAATGCACTAAGCTTATACTTGGATGATAAGCATATCGATATCAAGTTTATCTAATACATTACTAAGTATATTCGTCTCTCTTGTCGCTGCTCTGTACTTCTAAACACAACATTCAGTACATCAGCCCCTAACCCTTTCTGTGCAAAGCTATTCCCGCAACACAATATTGCAAAGCAAGATTCTAATTCCTTTGTTCTTCCAAGTATCCAACTCCCATACTGAAGTCATACTCCCATTACAATCACCTCTTTTAAAAGATTCCAAAAATCTTTCTCCTTCGCTTTCTCCGTGCCCTTTCCTCCGCCGCCCTCTGTGCCTGCCTGGCAGCTTCAGCCAAAGCTTCTTGTCTCTTCGCTTCCACCTCTGCCTCCCGTCTCTTGGCTTCTTCTGCAGCTCTCTCGGCCTCAGCCCTCGCCGCTTCAGCCCTTGCCAGCCTCTCCTTTTCAGCGGCCCTTTCTGCTGCTGCCCTGGCCTCTTGTTTCTATCGATAAATTATCAAAGGTTAGTACTACCTAGGGATGTGCATTCTGGATATTCGCGCACAGCTGGTGTGTTACGCCGAAAGGCGGTTATACCGGCTATACAGATACAGATACACTCCCGGCGTGCCTTGGTCGTAGGTATGACGTTTTTAAAGGAGAAATGTCGCGTGGGGTACCTAAGGCAAGGCTATTAGAATCCTATTTGGAAGCATCACAGCATGGGTTGTGCAAAAATCTCTTCTTAAATGATCACTTGCATAAAGATGTTCAACCAAAAGATCAAGGTTATTTGCAGACACATTTTTGTGTCAAAAAAAATTAGGGATATCCCTCAAAAAAGAAAATGCTGCCAGCGGTTCAGTTTCCCTGCCCAACTAATACTATATATTGGTCATTTTTGACAGTTCATGACAATGGTACAGTCCCCATTCTATTGCAATAAGAGCCTGAGGTGATCTCACCTTTCTCTGTTCTTCCTTAACTCGGCGGTCTTCCTCCACCAGCTTCTTGTCTGTGTCCATGATCGCGTTCCTCCTTGTCGTCTCCGTGGCACGGAAGGTCTCCAACACTTTCTCAACTGCTGGGCCTTTTCCAGAAGCTAGATATACAACAAAAACGCTATGAGAGATGGTCCTTTCTGGCTGTAACATGCTGTAACTGCACTGCACGGAAACCTGCTATAAACGTGTGATGTTACAATACCTCACTCTTTCGGGGTAAAATAGCACAAATTAAAGTCATAAAACTGTGTTTCGACTGAGCCAGTCGTCCAAAACACTCACCTTTTTGCCTGTAGGCTCTGTACACGTCTTCCATGTCCTTTGCGTATGTATTGAATCCACCGATTCCATTGTACTCTCCCCTTCCCACTTTCAGTCGAACGGGAAGGTCGACTTTTTTCAGGATTGTCTCGCAGAGATCCTTAGACTTGGCGCTGTTAAGATTGAGCAAGTCAAGGCGTTCCTTATTGAGCTTCGCCTGAAATGAGAGGAACAGACCACTGCATGAGTTTCACTTTGTATGTCAGCAAAACTTATGTTCATCCCCAATCGAAGCCGTGCACCTAAAATTCTGCAAACATTCTTTAAATGTGCCCAAATCTTCTTGTAACCTTGCTGTGATGGCTGAATTAGGGAGATATCCCCTTAGATTAGAAGCGTCACTCAACACCATCAAACACTACCTCAGAATACGTCAGAATGTGCCAGCTGATAGTCTATCTGCAGACGCACTTATGTGCCAATTTGATTTAGAAGCAGTAGGTGCCAAATGCTGGGCTACTGGTGTTCGTAAGACATTAGAGGAATGCGGTTTTGCCTATGTTTGGCATTCGTCCTTATCATCTACCTTCAATTTGCCTCACATTATATCATCTATCCACCAACGCCTTAAGGACATGTACCTCCAATCCTTCATATCAGAAATGCGGAACAACAACAAATTACGAACATACAGATTTACTAAAAGATACTTACCACGAAGAAAAATATCTGAAAATTACAAATACTCGACACAGAACAGCCATCACAAAACTCCGGATAAGTTCACACAAACTCCACATAGAAAAAGGCAGACATAACCGCATTCCTCTACAGCAAAGGATTTGCCAATTTTGTACTTTAGATAATATTGAAGATGAAAGTCATTTTGTTGTTGATTGTACTTTATATAGAAATGAGAGGGATTCCCTGTATACGTGTATAATAGATAAGTTCCCAAACTTTAGACATTTAGACAAAATAGAAAAGTTCGCATTCCTTATGAAACTTGACAAACAATGTATCATCAGTCCAATATGTTCTTACATCTATAATTGCCTAAAGAAGCGAGAAGAAGTTGAACTAGTTAATAGTAGAACACATTAGCATGTATAGTTTAAGCGTTACCACTGTATTCTTTTCCCTTGTTTATTCATGACCTGTACTTAGCTTGTTAGAGCACAAACGTACAATAAAGGTCTTTCATTCAATAAAACCTTTGCATTTGTCACCTCAGCATAGCTATGAAATTATTAAATTATTGCGTTGGCAAAAACAATGATGTACTATGTTTATGATAGCTTCTACATTGCATGGGGTGACTTATGTACACAGTCAACTGGTCACACATCTAATAAAGGACATTTACCTGGAGACGCCTCTTCCATGTCCCATCTTTGTCCCACTTCCCCACGTCTGCAGACATCCTGGCGACGGCGTTGTCCACAGCAGCCTGGATTCTCCTGTTGCAGGTTGCCTCGTCAGTCGGCATGAGCGGTTTCACTGTTTCCTCAACAGTTTTCTGGAACGTCTTCATCTGTTCCTCTGAAGCCCGGCGGCACTCTCCTTCCGCCATAGCCTCGTATGCACCAAGAACAGACGGCATGGCGTTCGGGTCGTTGATGGCGTCGATATAGTACCGCATGATGTGAAGAAGACCTAGAGGATGTGGCAAGGCCATTGCTATGAGTTCATATGGTCGTGGTAACAGATACATTAAATGAGTATGAGAAGTGCTGCTAGGAAAAATTCTGAACCACGCCAAATCACATACTAGCTAAGTACCTGTGGTTTTTACGTCCTCTCCGTTGACCCTCTTGACCTGGCCGGAGTTCCAGATCTCACGGGTGAAGTTTCCAGTAGCATCTTTGTACTCCATCGGTAGAGCGCTGTCCGCTACGTTGCCAAGGTTGCTGAAATTCACAGAAAAATATCTGCAGTGTGCAGCAGTGTTCCTTAATGTTCGTGAGAGAAATGAGTGTCTGTCAGAAATATCTGTTCTGCTTGGAAACTAAAGTGTGTACCTCAAGACGTCCGAGTTTATGGAGGGTGCAGGAATCAGTCGGAGATGCCGCTTTGGGAAGAAGGCCTTCACTGCAGACGTCATGTTGTTGTGGGAGTTGATCGCAGTTGTGTGGCCATCTTTGTGCTCCAACAAGAGTTCCAGGAACTCGTCAGCGGTTAGGCGTCTTCCGTATTTCTACAATATGTCACAAAATATTAATAAATAAGCTGCATATCGATGCGAGGCTGGCCTGGCGCTCACATTCAACATATAAGAATTCCATTCAAACTGGAAAAAATGAGATAAGGATATGTTATCTAATTTTTTCCATATAAAAACTATATAGGGGATAACTATTAGAGAAAGAGTCATCACGACCTTTTCAGTTATCACGTTTTCCAGTGAAAATAAATTTACGTAGTAAATAAATGAGATAGAAAGCTATGTCTGAATTTGTGGTATTAGAGAAAATGACCTCTAGGACCCTTAGCCCTCGACATTTCATCAGGCACGTACTTGAGGTGTTTTCAGGTGAGTGTCTTGCACGGCCACCCACAGCTCGGGGAAGTGCTGACCAAGATTTTGTCCCTCGTCGCCACCATCTCTTTGAACACGGATACGTTCTGCGAGGTCTCCCATGAGTCTGAAATGGTAGAATAAAATTCCTTGTACTTGTGCCTGGTCGGAATTTTGAAAGGATGGTAAAATATCCGTCTATCAACATGTTAGATAGTACGTTGTTAGATGTTTAGGCAGATGAGAAAATAACCTGCAGAAGACATACCTCAGATTAGTCACAAAGCCACTGTCTGGGTTCCCCTGGAGGTTGAAAACCAGGTGGTTGGAGATGAGGGTGGCCAAAACCAGATACTTGGTGTCTTTATCTCTCTGTTCCTCATCACAGTAGTCACCCAGACCTGCAATCATATGTTGCCATTCATTCATATTATTTGTCAGGGTGGAAAATAATAATTTGATATGCATGCCACAGAGTAATGCCGGACTTTGGAAAATTCATTTGAACTCGCGACGTAAAGTTGTACACACAGTTCGCATTTGCTGTATAGATCTGCAACATAATAAGCAAACATATAGATCTGCAATATAATAAGCAAACATATAGACTTGCAACATAATAAGCAAACGTATAGATCTGCAACATAATAAGCAAACATATAGATCTGCAACATAATAAGCAAACATATAGATCCGCAACATAATACGTAAGCAAATAGTCGCCACTGCTATTTTGTCAGTGGCGCTCTTGAGAAAACGCTCTCACCTTCAGTGTCAACAACCATGAGATAGCGACCAGTCTGAACCGGATGGGGACAGATCCAGAACCAGAAATCCTTTGTTTTCGATTCCATGTCGTCTCCAAGAGGGAATCCAGACCTCTTTCTGCATAGGAGATTTGCCAGATGAGACTTCCCTTTCCTCATCGGCCCTACAACCGACACAACATCGACGGAGCGAGGCGGGAGGCTGGAGAGGATTTTCTCCGCTGCAGGTGAGATGTAGATCTGTCTCCGGTTGTTCACCTCCCGAGTTGATGTTAGCTTGATCGGACGATCCATGATTCGTCCTGTTAATCATTGGAAAAAAATACGTATGCATGCTTATATATGCCTTATATATATGTTTATATACATATAACATGCCTTAAGAACGTGTTACAGCACACTGCCTCTGTTTGAAGCTCCCAGCAGACAAAGACAAGCTCAAACGTCGCGTTTCTACTCATGGTACAAGAAAAATAGGAATAAAAACCTTTAACGTTAAGTGTTTGTTTGGTGTCCATTTTCTTTGAATTTGGAGGTTGCATCCGCGCTGGACGTTTAAACAAAAGCGTTGAAGTTTCTGTTCCTCTTTCTGCTGTCACACATGACTAGCATGGACACCCGAAGGTTTCCTTTTGTGTGCTAGCTGCAAAAGTCATCACATTTTGTTTTACCTTTGAATCACTGTCTATCTGGCCGCAGATGATTTGGGTCGTGAACCCAACATTATTGATTTTTTATGTGTCATTATTGAGGTGGTTTCTTTATGTGAAGTCAGGTAGTCAGGCTGCACGAGCGTCACATATCACAGTATCCCGCACGTTCCAACCGCTCCTCCGCGCTGTACCAGCAATGATCAAAGGGAAATGTCCAGCGGCCGCTAGCCTGCAAACCCAACGAATTTCGGTACATTTGACCGTAATAAGAAAATAATAAACACGCTATAAAGTTGAAAATGAGTGCTGGTGAGAGAAGAAAATATTGGGAGGTTTTTGTTTATTCCACGGTCTTAGGATAGCCCTGACCAGTATTTGCAACATGCAAAATTGTACGTCCAGACTATTTTTACGTGCAAATCTTGAAAATAATGTGCAAATTATGTCTAGTAGTCAGGCGTTTTAGAGGAAAACTTTTAGGAGATTCCGTCCATATACCAATAGGTAATACCAGTGGCGGCAGTACAAGGAGCAACGGGCAACCACTCGTATTTCGCCACATTGAAAGTTTAAACATAACAATTTCCCCGCGCCAGTATGCCCCTAGCCCCTCTTCAAATCAAGTTTTGCGACGCAATCATGAACTAGGGTAGGCCGGCGGTAACGCTGCGTGCGCCACGATCATGATAAACCCAAGCCCGCTGTTCCGTTCGAACTTTTTATCGTCATGTACTTCGAGCAAAGAGACATGAAAAATTGGAGAGAGGAAAGGCCAGCGGGAAAAAAATTCTTGGGTCGAGGGGAGGGCCAGTGGAAAAAAGTTGAGCCCAGTGGAGGAACTGGGCCGTGAAAAAAAAATACCGAACTCTCTGTGCGCCATATCATACACGCCACCATTCCGAATTTACTGCAATGCATAATTTATAGGCTGTGACTTGGTATGGAACAAGTACATTGCACGAAAAACATTGCATGAAAACACATTTCAACAACCAATAGAGATGAGATCTCATCCATATAGATTCTAACTATTGTGCCGTATGTCGTAGAAACGGGTGGAACGATTTAAAAATCAAATTGCCCCCTGTCGACGTACGGCGCACAGTGATATCGTCATAGGTAACAACACCGTGCATCCTACGATGTATTGACTGGAGCTTAAATATCTTGGTTAAAATACGACACTTCTTCCCATCCGGTGGCGGTGGTCCGATAACATTAAGATTTAATTACATCACAGCAACAGTTTATAGCTAGCATCCAGGGCTACAAGCGCAGCCGAGGGTGCCGGGTGGGCGCATACAACGCCCGTAGAAACGCGTTTACGTACCCTGGATGTCAGAGTACAGCGGGGGCTGGCCGATTTCTCGTCGGCTCGCCCGGCTAAAATCCTAGTCAAATTGACCCTCTCTGGCGGCCAACCTTCTCTGGCCGATTAATACCCTTTTTAGACCGATTTCTACGATTTATTCAGCCCGCAAAAGAATTCTGGTGGAGACTACTAAAATCCTATGAAGGAGACCATAGTTGTGTCACGCACGCATGCATGCTACTAGCGAGAGTAGAAAATATTGGGAGGTTTTTGTTCATGAAGACACATTAGCATTAAGAATGCATCCTTACTTGTACCTTGTCGTGTACCCCAAAACTGTGGATCAGTCTGATAGCTGAGTCTGCCGCTAGCCTCTCTTGTTGCCGCTCGCCAGACAGTACGGTCCGGTCACTACTGGTTCTGTCTCGTCTAACCGGAGCGCAGTTTGTTCGTCCTTTTATATGCTGCCGGTTCAATGTTATTGACACAATACTAACAGTAACTATGGATACATGGCCAGCCATGCAAAATGTCAATGTTGATACTGGAATCCGGGTTACAATACTATTTTTGACTCAGACAAAAAAGTAAGTAAACATTTTTGTCGCGGTTCTACTCATGTTCTGACAGCAAAAAGAGGAACAGAAACTTCGAAGTGTTTGTTCGGTCTCCAATGTTTCTTTAGGTGTTGCATCATATCAGTAACGTCAAAGTTTCGGTTCCTCTTTTTGCTGTCACACATGAATAGAACCGGGGGTTTCCTTTAATATGTGTGTTGAAGCACACGCTTGAGTCATCACATTTCTGCTATACCTGGGACTCATTGTTTTTAATTCAGACCATTATCGATCTTTACATTGTAGTATTACGCTATTGTAGTATTTACTTCTACAGTTCTAGACTATGGAAAGGTGACTCTGATTTACAAGTTTAGCTTTACTCAGCTTCCAAATACCGAAATAATTATTTGCCAACACGGACTCGCAGTTTTTTTCGTTTCAGTTATGCAAGATAGGTCTTCTCTTACGACACTTGACATCCATTGATCATTTTCCTCTTCATCTCAGTTGGCAGTGTAGGAAATCTGAGGCTACAAATGCGCCTCATTAATTGGACCCAGGCGCACCCATCAGACGCAACAGATGGCCCATAATCCAACATGCTTGGAGAAATATTTGATCTGTAGCTTGGTCCTGGCGCGGGACAAAATATATTGTAGATGGAAAAACACTGGCTTCCCGAATGAATTTTTGTTTAAGCCGGCCGGCGAAACGTTTTTTTCGGCAGAACTACTGATATGGCGGCCGTAATACGTTCTTGCGCCATATACACTGTCGGGACTTTCCTGTGACAACAATTCAAGATGACGTCTTCGGGACTTCCGCCTTCCCAGAGGACACCGCGAACTGCTGTTAAGGTGTGACGCATTGTGTGCGACGAACTTGACCTTGAATTTTTTTCGTTTATAAGATAAAACTAGTCAAGACATGAAACTTGGCCACATGGTTGCTGAGATTTCGGCAACTTTGTACTTCGGTACCTGTCGTAGGGCTAGGTCCCGTACAAGGCCCGAATGGTCTTCTTATCAGGTCAAATTTACTATTCCGGCCGACTTTTTCGTACGTGCTAGCGGAGTGTCGGGACTTTCCTGTGACAATTCATGATAACGTCATCGGGACTTCCCCCTTCCCAGAGGACACCTCGAACTGCTGTAAAGGTGTGACGCATACGGTGTGCGACCTTGCCTGTGGTATTGTGTCTCAGCCGTTGATTTTAGGGACCAAAATGTTGAATTTATGATTTGAGGAGTCCATAATTTGAGCATTGGAGTTGTGTATTGACTGAAAGCAGTCATGATCACCTTGGGTCCCATCCTACATGTAATGTTACATCCTAGATTTTCATTTTCTTCATAACGATTGAATCGCTCAAACTTGAAATAAGTACGAGCGTAATAGCAAATAGGAGAATATCATGCCGGTGTGGTGAACCATAACATATATCACATGTTTGCTACACCTGGATATGTGTAAACAATTTACCCGCCCAAGAATGCAAAAATCGATAATGGTCTGAAAGATATACAGTTGTTCCCAGGTATAGCAGAAATGTGATGACTCAAGCGTGTGCTTCAACACACATATTAAAGGAAACCCCCGGTTCTATTCATGTGTGACAGCAAAAAGAGGAACCGAAACTTTGACGTTACTGATATGAATGAATGAAGACCTTTATTGTACAAACATACCCGCTGGGTTAGGTACAAAGGGATAACTTGAATACACATATGATGCAACACCTAAAGAAATATTGGAGACCGAACAAACACTTCGAAGTTTCTGTTCCTCTTTTTGCTGTCAGAACATGAGTAGAACCGCGACAAAAATGTTTACTTACTTTTTTGTCTGAGTCAAAAATAGTATTGTAACCCGGATTCCAGTATCAACATTGACATTTTGCATGGCTGGCCATGTATCCATAGTTATGGCTTCACCACAAAGTGGTGAAGACATATTGTGTTCTCTCATGTTTCTTCTCCTCCTCCTTCTCCTCCTTCTCCTCCTGCCATTTCTTTAAATGGATTCATCTCTGCCGTTGTTGGGTCAAATAACACCAAATTTGGCATGAAGGTAGAGTGGGCAAGTACCCCGACGCATTTTTTTTTCATTTTTTTGAAAAATTGTTTTATTTGGGTTTTTTGGCCATTTTCAGGCAAAAAATATACATTTTTGTACATTTTGAGACCTGGGGCCCTGGTACTAAAACCAAATGACCTGAAATTTGGTATGGGGATACCTTGGACATATGTCTACAAAACTTCATTCAAGCTTCCATCATACACCACTTTAAAAGTGGGGAAAATAGGGCTTTTTGGCTATTTTCGGACCAAAAAATCCCCTGTGCCTTAATATTAAATCCGAATGACCTGAAATTCGGTATGGGGATACCTTGGACACATGTCCAAAGAATGTCATTCACGCTTTTGACATATACCACTTCAAAACTGTGCAAAATAGGGCTTTTTTGCTATTTTCGGACCAAAAATGTACATTTTTGGCTCCTGTGCCCTAATATTAAACCTGAATGACCTGAAATTTGGTATGGGGATACCTTGGTCACATGTCCAAAGAATGTCATTCACAATTTTGACATACATCACTTTAAAATTACGTAAAATAGGGCTTTTTGGCTATTTCCGGCATTGGAAGGTTCCATTGCTGCATGGGGGTGTAGACTATTGGCAGCCATCGTGGGATACATCCATTTTCGGTATGGGGGATGTGGTGAAGCCATCGCTGCATTTGCTCTCAAGCAAATGTCGGCCTTTCTAGTTACTGTTAGTATTGTGTCAATAACATTGAACCGGCAGCATATAAAAGGACGAACAAACTGCGCTCCGGTTAGACGAGACAGAACCAGTAGTGACCGGACCGTACTGTCTGGCGAGCGGCAACAAGAGAGGCTAGCGGCAGACTCAGCTATCAGACTGATCCACAGTTTTGGGGTACACGACAAGGTACAAGTAAGGATGCATTCTTAATGCTAATGTGTCTTCATGAACAAAAACCTTGTCTTCTCTCGCTAGTAGCATGCATGCAAGTATGATATCGTCACAATACTACCGGAGCATTGTTCAAACATAGCCTCATGCGGAGAATTTTTTGGGGCCAGCGTAAACCTATTTCTAGGGGCACGGTGGTTTTATTTTCCGGGGGGGGGGGTGTACATCGGGGGGAAAGGTGTACACAACCGCCACACTCCCCCTGAAAACGCTGCTCTCTTGCTGCGCTCGTAGAAACAAAGCTTCCAGCTAGAAGGCCTATAAACTGTGGCTGACATGTAAATAAATCAATTGAAGTTGACGCGGCACTGAATCTGGTGAGATAAAACCTACTGTACTGTATATGCCGTGATTCACGTGCCAATATCTAAAAGACAGCATTCTATCAAAAAATATATCCTCCAGCAAACTTGATAGCTGAAGCAAGGAGCTTAAAAACAGTTAGAAATATGTCTTGTTCACCGTCGGGGCTTTGCAATCTGTATCTGTAATATATATAAAGGGGGAATTCCTATTACGTCATAGGGACTTCCCAGAGGACACCGGGACTGTTGTAGAGGTGTGAAACGTTGGGTGCGACCTTGTCTGTGGTCTTGCTTTCAGCCGTTGTGTACAATGTCTGGGCGTTGACATCTTCTGTCAATTTTTTTTTGTTTTCAACTAATTTTAACTACAAGACATAAAAACTAGGCACTGGCGAACTTGGTCCTAAGTTTGTGGGTCTCAGAACCATGAAATATTTGGACTCTTTGTAGTTTCTGGCTATTGTCAGCCTGGTTGAAACTTCATGTACTATTCTCCCTGTTATTCTCAGCTCTGCTGCTTCACGGCCACATCCCCGCTAGTATGTTACATGTAATTCTTGTCCCGATTATTAAGAAACAAAATCTAAACCCTTCCATTAAGAATAACTACCGCCCAATTGCCATCTCTAGTCCCCTGTTTAAATTGTTTGAATCTGTCCTCCTTGGTCGCCTGCAGGGGTATTTGTCTACTCCAGCGAACCAATTTGGCTTCAAGCAGCATCACGGGACGGACATGTGCATTTTTGCTCTCAAAGAGATCATATCTTATTTTCATAGTCGAGGTTCCCCCGTCTTTGTCTGTTTTCTTGATGCATCTAAAGCATTTGATCGAGTTAATCACTACACATTGTTTAACAAATTGCTCAAGAGAGGGGTACCTGTTTATTTGGTACGAGTTATTGTGTGTTGGTTCAGCCGTTTGTCATTTAACGTGCGCTGGGGGAAGACCGTCGGACAGTTTTAGCTCCAGTAACGGTGTCCCCCAGGGGAGCTTGCTATCCCCCTCACTTTACATGGCAGACGTTAGTGTGATGTTGAAGAACACAAATGTTGGTTGTTTTATTGGCAAGGTTAATGTTAACCACCTCCTGTACGCAGATGATATCTGCCTGATTTGTCCTTCTGCGAAAGCCTTGCAGAAGCTAATTAACACATGTGAGGCCTTTGGAGTCGAGAATGATGTTATTTTTTGTAATAAGAAAACCAACTGCATGTATTTCCCATGCCCACGATTACTCCTATGTAGCGAACCTCCCTCTGTTACACTGTATGGCACCTCTCTGGATTACGTTCCTTCTGTTACATACTTAGGCGTACAGATAACCTACAACTTGTCCGATGATACATCCATCCGTAATGCAACAAGACAACTCTACACCAAAGCTAACTCTTTATGCCGTAAATTCAGTAATTGTGCAACAGAGGTTAAACGCATACTTTTTATGTCCCACTGTTCGTCCATTTATTGTTCGCAGCTGTGGATCAGGCACAGTGTTGGTGTGCTTCAGCGTTTTAAGACTGCGTACCACGACGCTCTTGAAATGCTGATGAACCAGCCTAGGTGGTGTAGTAACAGTCAGTTATGTACACACTTACGTATCGATACCTTTGACGCCAGATGGCGCAAATTCTGCTACTCATTTGTCCAGCGCCTTCTCACATCGAGAAATAGTATTGTATGTGCGCTTTGCCATTCGGAAGTGTTTACTCGGAGCCTCTTCTGGCCGCACTTTTTAAACATCTGTATGTGATTTGTGTATTTGTACTTGTTGTTGTATTGTACCTGTTTTTATATGGGCCTCTGGCCTGAGGCAAAGAATAAAAAAAAATAAATAAATAAATGAAACTTCATTGTTGCTTTGTTTGTGGAATTGGTGTACATGTGTCGATAATGTACTACAGACAGCTGTCTATTCCCAAACCTGTCTGTAGTACATTATCGACACAACTCTCAAATGTAGTGCAGTTAGTCAGTCAGTCAGTCAGTCAATGCAGTGCAGTGTGCACGCTGTCCATCAACGGCTTCCTTCTGACAACTTGTTTACTTCTATACAAACAGTATATCGGTTTTTCCGAAATCTTACCTGTTAGGCATTCTATCATGAACAGTGTTTTTCCTGTTACATCGCTTTTTGGGCTAATGTCCAAATACCAGCAAGACTACTTAACTGACTGCCAAAGGCTCTATGATAATTCTATCTTACCCCCTCTTCACCCTGAATAACCATCAAGCCACAAGTCCAACCCTCGAGTCAATATTGTACTAGTAGCATAAGAGGACGTACTCTCTATTTATAATTAAGTTACTGATGATTCCACGACCTCATACCTCTGCCAAATGATGGTAACCGTTACGACTGATGTATTGTAAATTTTTCTAATTGATTGTAAATTTTTCTGATTGATTATGCAACCAAGGTCATCATTTCCATAAGTTATATCTGATTCAATTAATCATCTCCACTTAGATAGCAGTTGTCAAACAAGTTAGCAAATAATGCCATTCTAGCATTTCCGCATCAGTTATAAAATGGAGTTATGCGCTTGGATTCACAGCAAATCTTCATTGAGCGTATCTACAGCCTTCTTAGACTTATTCTATCCTTTCAACAGTGGCCATCGCCATGGAGGTTGAGGAAGGTTACCCACAACCAACGAAGGTTGAACTTTCCCTACGTAACAAGCTGTACATCAAGATCAGTGAACATTTGTCGGAAGATGAAGTGAAAAGCTTGCGACAATCGATGATAACTGACAACCATATTGCCAGGGGAAGAGTTGAGAACGCAAAGCCCCATGAAATGTTCAACATGTTGGAAGCTGATGGCAAAATTGGTAGGGAAAATCTTGGTTTACTGAAGGAATTACTGAAAGCCCTTGGAAAAGGAACGCTAGCAATGGAAGCTGAGGATGTGGAAGAGGAAGAGGGTAAGGACATTTCACACGTTACAACAGAGGTGAAATTTTGTTCTTCCTGGCCATGAAACCTCGGGCTGAGAAGAAGACTGAGATGATTTTGTGCAATAAGTGACCATTTGAGATCTGGCAACAAAAATTGTAATTGTATATTGCGCCTTTTATAATGAAGCATCTGAGCTCAGATCACTCATATAATAAGTCCTCGTCCTCAATTTACTTGGCTTGCTGTGGCTTGTGATGTAGCACACGTAGCTAGTCAATGTAAGGGGAAAAATCAAAAGAGAGACAAATGAAACCCATGCTTAATAGAGAGAAAACAGCCTTTCACATACATGTATTTCATTGCATTCATTAACAGGACGGGTCATGGATGGTCCGATCAAGCTAACATCAACTCGGGAGGTGAACAACCGGAGACAGATCTACATCTCACCTGCAGCGGAGAAAATCCTCTCCAGCCTCCCGCCTCGCTCCGTCGATGTTGTGTCGGTTGTAGGGCCGATGAGGAAAGGGAAGTCCCATATGGCAAATCTCCTATGCAAAAAGAAGTCTGGATTCCCTCTTGGAGACGACATGGAATCGAAAACAAAGGATTTCTGGTTCTGGATCCGTCCCCATCCGGTTCAGACTGGTCGCTATCTCATGGTTGTTGACACTGAAGGTAATAATAAGAGCGTTTTCTCAAGAGCGCCAACATATCGCAGTGGCGACTATATGTTTGCTTATTATGTTGCAAATCTATACAGCAAATGCGAACTGTCGAGTGCAAATGAATTTTCCAAAGTCCGGCATTACTCTATGGCATGCATATCAAATTATTATTTTCCACCCTGACAATTAATATGAATGAATGGCAACATATGATTGCAGGTCTGGGTGACTACTGTGATGAGGAACAGAGAGATAAAGACACCAAGTATCTGGTTTTGGCCACCCTCATCTCCAACCACCTGGTTTTCAACCTCCAGGGGAACCCAGACAGTGGCTTTGTGACTAATCTGAGGTATGTCTTCTGCGGTTATTTTCTCATCTGCCTAAACAATTCGATAATTACGTCACCTAACAACGTACTATCTAACATGTTGATAGACGGATATTTTACCATCCTTTCAAAATTCCGACCAGGCACAAGTACAAGGAATTTTATTCTACCATTTCAGACTCATGGGAGACCTCGCAGAACGTATCCGTGTTCAAAGAGATGGTGGCGACGAGGGACAAAATCTTGGTCAGCACTTCCCCGAGCTGTGGGTGGCCGTGCAAGACACTCACCTGAAAACACCTCAAGTACGTGCCTGATGAAATGTCGAGGGCTAAGGGTCCTAGAGGTCCTTTTCTCTAATACCACAAATTCAGACATAGCTTTCTATCTCATTTATTTACTACGTAAATTTATTTTCACTGGAAAACGTGATAACTGAAAAAGTCGTGATGACTCTTTCTCTAATAGTTATCCCATTTTTTCTCCATATAAGAATTCCATGTAACTTTATATGGAAAAAATGAGATAACATACATATCCTTATCTCATTTTTTCCAGTTCGAATGGAATTCTTATATGGTGAATGTTAGCGACAGGCCAGCCTCACTTGCATCGATATGCAGCTTATTTATTAATATTTTGTGACATATTGTAGAAATACGGAAGACGCCTAACCCCTGACGAGTTCCTGGAACTCTTGTTGGAGCACAAAGATGGCCACACAACTGCGATCAACTCCCACAACAACATGACGTCTGCAGTGAAGGCCTTCTTCCCAAAGCGGCATCTCCGACTGATCCCTGCACCGTCCATAAACTCGGACGTCTTGAGGTACACACTTCCAAGCATAACAGATATTTCTGACAGACACTCATTTCTCTCACGAACATTGAGGAACACTGCTGCACACTGCAGATATTTTTCTGTGAATTTCAGCAACCTTGGCAGCGTAGCGGACAGCGCTCTACAGACGGAGTACAAAGATGCTACTGGAAACTTCACCCGTGAGATCTGGAACTCCGGCCAGGTCAAGAGGGTCAACGGAGAGGACGTAAAAACCACAGGTATGTGATTTGGCGTGGTTCGGAAATTTTCCCATAGCAGCACTTCTCATACTCATTTAATGTATCTGTTACCACGACCATATGAACTCATAGCAATGGCCTTGCCACATCCTCTAGGTCTTCTTCACATCATGCGGTACTATATCGACGCCATCAACGACCCGAACGCCATGCCGTCTGTTCTTGGTGCATACGAGGCTATGGCGGAAGGAGAGTGCCGCCGGGCTTCAGAGGAACAGATGAAGACGTTCCAGAAAACTGTTGAGGAAACAGTGAAACCGCTCATGCCGACTGACGAGGCAACCTGCAACAGGAGAATCCAGGCTGCTGTGGACAACGCCGTCGCCAGGATGTCTGCAGACGTGGGGAAGTGGGACAAAGATGGGACATGGAAGAGGCGTCTCCAGGTAAATGTCCTTTATTAGATGTGTGACCAGTTGACCTGTGTGTACATAAGTCACCCCATGCAATGTAGAAGCTATCATCAACATAGTACATCATTGTTTTTGCCAACGCAATAATTTCATAGCTATGCTGAGGTGACAAATGCAAAGGTTAGATGAACATAGGTTTTGCTGACTTACAAAGTGAAACTCATGCAGTGGTCTGTTCCTCTCATTTCAGGCGAAGCTCAATAAGGAACGCCTTGACTTGCTCAATCTTAACAGCGCTAAGTCTAAGGATCTCTGCGAGACGATCCTGAAAAAAGTCGACCTTCCCGTTCGACTGAAAGTGGGAAGGGGAGTGTACAATGGAATCGGTGGATTCAATACATACGCAAAGGACATGGAGGACGTGTACAGAGCCTACAGGCAAAAAGGTGAGTGTTTTGGACGACTGGCTCAGTCGAAACACAGTTTTATGACTTTAATTTGTGTTATTTTACCCCGAAAGAGTGAGGTATTGTAACATCACACGCTTTTAGCAGGTTTCCGTGCAGTGCAGTTACAGCATGTTACAGCCAGAAAGGACCATCTCTCATAGCGTTTTTGTTGTATATCTAGCTTCTGGAAAAGGCCCAGCAGTTGAGAAAGTGTTGGAGACCTTCCGTGCCACGGAGACGACAAGGAGGAACGCGATCATGGACACAGACAAGAAGCTGGTGGAGGAAGACCGCCGAGTTAAGGAAGAACAGAGAAAGGTGAGATCACCTCAGGCTCTTATTGCAATAGAATGGGGACTGTACCATTGTCATGAACTGTCAAAAATGACCAATATATAGTATTACCTGAATTCGAACATAGTTAGGTAAATTGGGCAGGGAAACTGAACCGCTGTCAGCATTTTCATTTTGGGGGGATATCCCTAATTTTTTTACACAAAAATGGTTAAGTGTCTGCAAATAACCTTGATCTTTTGGTTGAACGTCTTTTCAAGAATGCACATCCCTAGGTAGTACTAACCTTTGATGATTTATCGATAGAAACAAGAGGCCAAGGCAGCAGCAGAAAGGGCCGCTGAAAAGGAGAGGCTGGCAAGGGCTGAAGCGGCGAAGGCTGAGGCCGAGAGAGCTGCTGAAGAAGCCAAGAGACGAGTGGCAGAGGTGGAAGCGAAGAGACAAGAAGCTTTGGCTGAAGCTGCCAGGCAGGCACAGAGGGCGGCGGAGGAAAGGGCACGGAGAAAGGAAAGAAAGTATTTTCTGGGAATCCCATATTGATAAAACACATTCTTCGTGTCTATTGAACATGTTATCTTGAGAAAGTAGCTAAAGGAAACAGTACTAGTGACCCGTGTTTAATAGTATGGCCACTGCGTGTTTTTCGGTGGTTTGAAAAACTATACAGCAACAAAGGTCGACACGAGTAGCTTATTACTCAACATAGTTCTAATAAAGTTAATGTTGAATATATAATGAAACTGAGAGGGGTTAGGCGAATTGTTCTCGTCAAATAGAAAGCTTGTGTGTTACGTCGAAGGACGGTTATACCGGCTATACCGATACGATCAAGACTTGGCATCATGTATGTATTTACGTTTGCATAAAATACGTTAACAGAGCCTCGATAATACGTCGAACATTGTGTGATTATGAAATGCAACAAGACACACGTGCACTGATTTGTGAAAGCTGAATGATTCTGGTGAAAACATGCCCATTTACCTGTTTGTATACTTTGTTGGACTTGCACTTACACCTCTATCGCTGCTTGATCTAGCCACAGATATTTCATGTAACCGTTTGGGCACAAATAATTAGCAAATGAAAATTTTGCTAATAGAAAGGATTGTAAATGTAAGGCATTTACACATGGTCATCACCATGCATAAGATTTACGAAAGCACTAAACATGTCATGGAGGTATGAGATCGCCGAACTCTAGTTTATTTCAGACCATTATTGATCTTAACATTCTTGTCGGGCTGGTAATTGTTTACACATATCCAGGTATAGCAGAAATGTAATATGTAATGGTTCACCAAAACCGGCATGATACGTATTCTCCTATTTGCTATTACTAACTTCAAGTTTGAGCGATTCAATCGTTATGAGAAGAAAACGAAAATCTAGGATGTAACATTACAAGTAGGATGGGACCCAAGGTGACTGCTTTCAGTCAATACACAACTCCAATGCTGAAATTTGGCTAGGTTTCACATCTTGACTAGTTTTATCGTATAAACAAAAAAAATTTCAAGGTTTAGTTTTTTCATTTCACGCACACAATGCGTCACACCTTTACAACAGTTCGAGGTGTTCTCTGGAAAGGCGGAAGTCCCGAATACGTCATCATGAATTGTCACAGGAAAGTCCCGACAGTCTCGATGACGTAATAGGAAAACTCTGCTGTAAGACTCATCGTGGTGTGATGTTAAACTATGTAATATCTGGTACCTGTTTAAAGTTTAAACCTTTAATCCAACACAAAGAATTGTTCTCACCTAGAGCTTTTGACGGTTTCGAAAATTTTTTTCGAGCATTGCGGAGCGAAAATCCGGATGGTACCCAGGCTAGTTACAAGCTATTGTTCAGCCAAACTGTTCATAAAATTGTTATATTAGATGCTGTATCATACGCATTTTGTATATTTCTAAATTTGTGCAATGTGTACCATATACATTTTTATGTGCTGATGCTGCTACTTGTGTATACACTTCTTATTTAATAAGTTTTGAATTAAAGAGACAAATGCAAAAATCATTTTTGACTGCATGTGATTATGTGCATTTTTCTTCTCTAATCTGGAAAATAATCAGAATGTGGAAACCTGACTTAAAATCGATATTAGAATTAAAAAACACAAAAATACTCATTTTTACATTATATCATTACCAAATACAGTAATCACAATGGCAAGATATGATGGCACTATTTTCCATTACTTGAATTATACTGCAACATCTGCTTGTAGATGTACTAAAACATACATGTACATGGGATTATGTAGCAGATGCATGTATTGTTAACTCTACAGTTGACAATTATGAGAATGACAGCAAAAAGGAAATCATTCCCTTTATTGCTGTGTAGATGTGTTTGACATATATTTGCTATTAGAAGCCTCCCCAGTGAGTTTTCCCAAAGCCTCTTCCATCTCCACCCCTGATTGGCTCTTGCACAATATCATTCCTGGGTAGGCTGTTCTCTGATTGGCTCTCCGACCCTCTCATTCCTGGGTAGGCTGTTCTGTGATTGGCTCTCCCACCCTCTCATTCCTGGCTAGGCTGTTCTGTGATTGGCTCTCCTGCCCTCTCAATCCTGGGTAGGCTGTTCTGTGATTGGCTCTCCCTGGGTAGGCTGTTCTGTGATTGGCTCCCCCTGGGTAGGCTGTTCTGTGATTGGCTCCCCCTGAGTAGGCTGTTCTGTGATTGGCTCCCCCACCCTCTCACTCCTGGGTATCCCCATCTTCTTCTGTTTCCGTTTGCTGGAGAGTAGTTCGTGCTCTAGGAACTTTGGGAAGGGATTGTTGGTCCGCTTCAGCTGGTAGATGGCGGCGTCCAGTCCTCCCATCTTGATGAAAAGCACCAACTTCTTGTTCCACAAGGAGTCATACTCGGCTAATACCTAAAAAAACAAATAAATAGAAATAAGAATACTACAGATAGGTGAAGGCAAAGTTAGTCCTATAGCGTTTTTGAGACCATACGGATAAAAATCAGCATGTAAAGAGATGGAAAGAGATGTCAATAAAATAAGCTTATTCTACCAGCAAAATGCAGGAAACAGTATTTAAGAGATTCAAAATTTCAAATTTTCATGGGGAAGCTTGTCTCTGGACCCCAGCTGTTCTGTTTGGTGCTCATCAAACAAAATTGAGATGACAGAAAAAAAACTCTGGGCTGGCTAGAGCACTGGTCAGTTCAATCTGTGGTTCAAATGAACATGTAACACATAAGAATACTGTAAATCACTTTATATTTGCAGTAGCAAAATCTTGTGGTCTGAGAAAAATGGACATGTTTGTGGAACTATATATTCGCGGTGGTGGCAGGTGCAGCAAAAGAAAGTTGGCAAATTATTTGTTCACGGTTATGATAACTTCGCGGTACAGAAGTGGCTGCGGAAGTACTGTGAAAAAAATGTAATTTACAGTATGTGCAGTCCCTGGACCAACCTTGTTCAGACATTTCTTGTCCTCTGTGAGGAGTACAGCCCTGCCTGTAGGGAAACGACAGACCCTGGCCATGTCACGGACTGTCCTCCGGTACAGCTCCCAGTTCCCCTGCTTAGAACCATGTCTGTCGGAAAACAGGTCAATCAAACAATCAGTACTCTTCCTCAATGAATAAACTTTAAGCCAAACCAATTTAATTCGTTGGTTCTTGGATTTTTTTCTTCAGAAAAAATCTGAAGCGAGAGGACAAAAAAAAAATAAAAACAAGTCTAGGCATCCTATTATAGCTCCAAATGCTACAATAGGAGGCTCCGAGCCATGAAGTCAACACAAAAGGCTGGGTTAATGTTTAAACAATGAATTTTGAACTTTCAATCAAATCACTGCATTGATAGATGGAAAACATCAACATTATTCATTGGAAACTCTATAGCTACTATGGATATCAAGGGCAAGTCTGTTTCATGGTAAAATGAAGATAAAACTGCTCACCGTTTTCCAAATGGCTGTCACAAACAGGTGCATGGATGTAGAAAAAAAATACAACATTACTATTCCAATAAGAGGAAACAGAGCAAAAACAATATGTTTTCCTTCCGTAAACATAAATACAACAAAGATGAAGTTTCAGGCTAACATTTTAAAATCTCAAAGCTATACATATAACCCAGCACTGACCATGTCAGTTATGAAGACGTCCACAGACTCAGTCCTGAGTGGGAGGTTCCCTACATCCCACCTCAGGGTGTCTACAGGCAGGACTCCTCTGGAGAATACAACATGTACAGTATGAAAGGAAGCTTGTAGTACATAGACTACAAGCAAAACTATCATAGAGTTCCATCACAGAAGTAATAACCTCCAAGAAGATGCTATGGTGCAAGGGGAGTCTATATTGGCTGCCTGTATCAATTGGCCTCTTGTAACCATTAGCTGCTCAGGAAGAGGCCAAAACATGTAACATTACACATACTACAGTTGGCCAATAAAGACTCCACTTGCCTCACTGCTTGGAGATTACAAAAGTACGCACCGAAGTACAATGTACCTATTTAGGCTTCAGAGATCGAATGTGACAAGTCTCACTGGGTCAGTCTACTGAGGAAGACCAGAGTGACTGGTCAAAGGCTCTAGGTGAGAACCATTCTTTGTGTTGGATCAAATTTTTTAACTTTAAACATACCTATCAGTACAAAAATAACATCTTGCTTCTTGTTTCTGTGCTGTTTTAAATGCCCCAAGTATGAAATACTGAGTGCAAATGTGCTAACATGGGCCAGTATAGATGGTAATAACATTTAAAGATTGACTTATTTTCAGAATATGTCCAGTTTTGCCAGCCTGAAATCGCATTGGAAGCCTTTAAGACTGTCATGACTTACTGTCCCTTCCTCCTCCTCTGGTTGTTAATAGTAGCGATGTTAGCCCTGGTGCGAGGACAGGCACACTCATGGTTGTCTCCTGACAGGTGCAGACACTGTCGGTACTCTAGACCACCCTACATTGTACATGTATGAACAAACTGGCTATTAACTTCACACAGTTGGTTAACATGGTGAGATAGGTCATTTGGAGTGAAATTGACAAAATGAATCATGATGTCTCCTTCCCTGGAGGTAATAAAAAAACTTTCTGTCCAGTGTGCCCAATGAAGAATAAAAGAGCAGTAAGATTACAGGCAAGGTATTATGCCGAGCCTCTAGCCTTATTCACCTCGATAGAGATAGCCCCACTTCCACACATCGGGTCACAAATAACTTCTCCAGGCTGTACATTGGCTATCCTGCAAAATCAGGAAGACAAGTTAAACTTTTAAACACTTTCAAATCATTCTTTAGGCCACACCAATTTAATTTCTTGGTTAACGGATTTTTCTAGAAAAATAATGGAGCGGGTGGGCGAAAAAAATAAAAAATAAAAGCAGGCATAGGCATCCTCTTATGGCCCAAAATGGTACGATAGGAGCCATGAAGTCAACACACCAGGCAGGTTCAAAATTTAAACAATGAATTTTGAACTTTTAATGGTAGCACTGCATTGAAAGATGGAATAACTGTAATAACTAGGAAGATAAGGACTGTTTTCAACTGTTCAGGGCAAAATATGAGCATTTTGCAGTTGATTCTAAATTTTTATTTTTATTTGCAAATCAGAAAAAAACGAAGCGGTGAATCCGTTAACCAAGAAATTAAATTGGTGTGGCCTTAGTTAACACATTTAAGCCAGATGATTACAAAGTTATATCAATGGCTACTTAATTTTTTTTTCTTTTGAACAAATCATTCCATACCAGGGAACAGTTTGCCATGCTTTCCAGCTGCTTTCTGAAGCCTAATAGAGGCTAGTGCCACCCTCTTTTTTTCCTTTTTTTCATTGTTAGCCAATGAGATAAAGTTGAGACGCTTTTTTTCCTTTTTTTGTTAGCCAATAAGATAAAATTGAGACCCTTTTTTCGTTAGTCAATGAGATAAAGTTGAGACACTTTTTTTTCCTTTTTTTTGTTAGCCAATGAGATAAAGTTGAGACACTTTTTTTCCTTTTTTCGTTAGCCAATGAGATAAAGTTGAGACACTTTTTTTCCTTTTTTCGTTAGCCAATGAGATAAAGTTGAGACACTTTTTTTCCTTTTTTCGTTAGCCAATGAGATAAAGTTAAGACACTAACCTGAGCATACTGTATACAATAGTGGACCTGAGAGTAGTTGGTCCAAAGTGTTGTATGTTCCTCCTGTGTAGACTCTCCTTAGTCAGGGCTATCATCACTGTCACCTGGTCACCGTAGATGTTCAACACCACCTCGATGTCGAACTTAGTCAGGTCCACGGGCCAGCGCAAGTCGTCGTTGATCCCTCCGCCGAAGTACCGCGCGGCGTCCATGGACGTGAAGCAGTGCTTGGCGCCTCCTCGGTTGCAGGTTACTCGGAACTTAGGCTTCAGCGGGCCATGGTTTTCAGCTTCTGGAGGTACAGCGCTTGTGCTCTTATCTTGGCCATCACTTGAAGGATCTCTACAAGGAGAAGACGTGTCTTCCTCGACCTTAGTGACTTCGTTCTGAACATCACTGCTAGTTTGTACATCTTCCTGTGGTGGTAAAATTGCAGTTTCAGAGATTCCTTCTTTCAGGACTGCTACTTTGGTTGTGGAAGAAGAGTCGGACAGAGCCTCTGGTGGTACTAACGATTCTGCATCTTCTTCATTGTCTTGTCTGTCCATCAACTCTCTCGAGATGATGTTGTCGTATCTCTCCAGCATCTTGGCCGTGTCTTTGAAGGACTCCTTGACTTTTTGCTTCTTCCTGGGAGGACCTGGCTCATGTGGGAAGGTGCCTGTGAAGGTTTTCCAGGCACACACTGGAGGACCCCAGTCAAAGGTCTTTGCAAGCTGGTAGAAGTGTGTAAGTACTGCATCCTGTGGAAAGGTACAGTAAAAGAACATATATGGGTAATGGGTGCCTGCTATTTTGATGTCATAAAATTTACACAGGGAACGATAATATCAAGTGTACTGTAAATCACTTATGTTCATGATAGCAACAGTTCCCGGTCTGAGAAAAATGGCCATGTTTGCAAATTTATATGTTCACAGTAGCGGCAGGTGCAGCAAAAAGAAAGTCGGCAAATTATTTCTTCACAGTAATGATAAGGTTGTGGTACAGAAGTGACCGTGGAAGCTGCGAATATAAAACTACTGCAAATATAAAGTGAGTTACAGTATCTTGGTGCCTGCTCTTTTGCTATAATAAAATGTACACAGGAAGCAATTATGTAAAGTTAATAAGATCATTGCCATTTATCTTATGATTTACAGAGAAGTGAGAGAACAGTCTACTCTAAAACGATGGTAAGTATTGGCAACATTTAAGTCTCACAATCTACAAGATATTACCTTGTCAGTGTCTGTTGACAGACCCTCCTTCTCAAAGTCTGCTACAACCACGTGGAGATTCTCCAAGGTCCGCAGACTTTGGATCTGTGGTGGTATGAAACACATATATAATTTATACAAGATGCAAGATTCCATGATCTATCACAATACATTGTATATTGTACATTGTAAATACCTGTATAATGCCATTACCAGTATCTTTGAATAGGCGAGATATGGCGCTGCGCTTCCTCTATTCTTCTTGCTGATTGGCCGTTGGGATTTGATTGGGTTAACTCAATTACTTGACAGTGTGAACTGCATTCAAGTGTTTTGGTAGGTATGTCAAGCTTTCCTGCTCCAGCATTGGAATGCAGGGCATAAACGCTTCTTTTTATCTTGAAAATCAACAGTTTGCATTATGCAATTAAAAATCCTACCCAATAAATTATGTAGGGGATAGCTACGCAACTGTTGCATAATTTCTTAGTTATATGTCATACTTTAGTTATATCAATATAAAGCATAGTTTTCCCTTGTATTTCTGCTTTCCCTGCCATGTCGCAAAATGTGGTGAAGCCATGCTGAATTTGCCCCAAAGCAAATGTCGGCCTTTCTAGTAAATTTTGAAATCTCCTTGGCTAACACGTGTTCAGAGGAAAAGTATGGAAGGGGGGGGGGGGGCGTCGTCACTGAATGACATCCAGTAAATTTCTAGCGGGGACCAATCAGAGGGCTGCTGAATAATTTGAATAATTTATTAAGGCCCACGGACGCGGTTCTTTCACTTGTAAAGTAGCCAATTACCACCGGGCCGGTGGCACACGATGGGCGAAAACATGTATTTCACACCCATTGTACGTCGACATAAAGCGCTTATACATTAAAACAGAATTTTCGTAGGACTGCCATTACTTTAGTTTGCAGCATGTGTATTGAGAACGAGTATCTTCATAATTCTGCTGGCTGTTTGTAGAAGAACGGCAAAATAAAACAGTTTTCAATACCAACACGACTTAGCAGATAACACGTAATGAAGCCCACTTTTTACGCAGATTGTAGCACTACGTAATGTTACACAAACTAACAGTAGATGTTTTAAGGAATTCACAGAAATGACAATGATAGATAATGTAACGCATATACATTATACAGCACAAAATAAAGAGTAACAGTAATGTAGTCGTCTTTGGCCGGGTATGGCAAGTTATAGTACGTACATGTATCGGTTCAATCAGAGACATTGTCCTGTATAATGTCCTTGGTTCAATCTTTAACGGGTAAGTTGACAGCAACAAGCAAGTTGCATAGGTTCTATTTCTTTTGTAGCTCACTTGCGTCTAGATTTGGGACGAACCCATGTTACTTTTTCGCCGCAGTTTTTTTATGTAGTGGTTACTTCGACAGCCTTTCCGCTGACGCAAACATACTAGTTTGAGGTTCCACAGTTCTTACAACGTTAGCGCTTGAAGTGGTGTTTTCCAAGTTTGTTGGTCTGGTGATGTTGTCTTTGTTGGCTTGTTGTCTGTCATTTCCCTCCATGGCCATTTTTATGTTTGGCGGCCCGTCTTCGATGGGTTGGGTTTGTTTGGTTCACAAATCTCGGCTTCGCTAAGATCCGTTCCTTCCCGTACCGTAGTGGTCGCTCGCTCCATTAGCGCTAGTGCAGCCACATTTGAATGTGTAAAACTTAATGTCTACA
>NW_017803058.1:175912-205986 GCF_001625305.1 Branchiostoma belcheri | reverse complement strand
TTTAAGGATTTCACAGAAATGACAATGATAACAGTAATGTAGTCGTCTTTGGCCGGGTATGGCAAGTTATAGTACGTACATGTATCGGTTCAATCTTTAACGGGTAAGTTGACAGCAACAAGCAAGATGCATAGGTTCTATTACTTTTGTAGCTCACTTGCGTCTAGATTTGGGACGAACCCATGTTACTTTTTCGCCGCAGTTTTTTTATGTAGTGGTTACTTCGACAGCCTTTCCGCTGACGCAAACATACTAGTTTGAGGTTCCACAGTTCTTACAACGTTAGCGCTTGAAGTGGTGTTTTCCAAGTTTGTTGGTCTGGTGATGTTGTGTTTGTTGGCTTGTTGTCTGTCATTTCCCTCCATTTTTATGTTTGGCGGCCCGTCTTCGATGGGTTGGGTTTGCTTCACAAATCTCGGCTTCGCTAAGATCCGTTCCTTCCCGTACGTAGTGGTCGCTCCATTAGCGCTAGTGCAGCCACATTTGAATGTGTAAAACTTAATGTCTACAGTCCCGTTTTGATTCGTTCATCAAAGTAGATTTTACTAAGGTATGACTTTACTAAGTGATTGTGGAAGTACTAGTACTTAGTACTGATGTAAACAAGAAACAATATACGCGCTCTGGTTGAGTTCATAGCATTTACATGAAACAAGGTGCTAATAGCCGCTAGTCGGTGACGCGTCAGCAGCCCTATGATTGGTCCCCGCTAGAAATGTACTGGATGTCATATAGTGTACACGGGGGGGGGGGGGGAGAAAAATACCTTGTGAGCGAAGTCTTTGAAGGGAGTGTCAAACCGTATCCGACCTCGGCCCTTCACCACTTTGGTGCCGACTTTTTCCTCCACTTCTTCCTTCGCTATCTGCTCCAAACCAGACGTCACAGTAGCCGCTATCCGGATCAAATCTTCGTTTTGAACCTGGCAGAGACCGATACCTTCTACATCTAGCGAAGCCATCTTGAAATTTGGCTGTGCCACTTTAGAGTAGAGTTGAATAGAGTACTTATATTTAATTCTGTCCTGAATGTTTCCCACTAGCTTCGCTCTCTATATAAAAAATTAACACTTAGATGAAAACTATGTTCCAATGTCATAAAAAATCTTCAGTAGGTTAAGAGGAATTTGCAGAAATTTATTATGGTTTTGAGTTAAACCTTACACCCCTACAATTTCTAATGGTCTATTCCAAACATCTTCTGCTATTGGGACTGTCTATTCTATAAGAATATTATGCCTCTAAAATTTGACATTAAATCTATCAACAAGTCACTATTGCTAAGATGTATTATAATTTAAACACCAAAATAAATATTAAATTTATACAAACAAAGGGTTAAGATGTTAAGATTATCTTGTAGAAAATTGTTTTTACAAAACGTCTGTTTTTTTCAAACAGGCACGGCTAGAGGCAGTTTTAGACGGCTACAGTAAAAATGGCAAGATGAGAGTGACAGTGAGAAGAGTTGTACTTGTAGCGGTCGGCATCTACTGTCTCCTGACCTTCTACACGGCTTATATCCTACTATCCAGGAACTGGAAGGGCGATGTAGATAAAACTAGTCCTCACGGTAAGCAGTTTTGGTGTAGTACAAGGCTGGGAGTGGATAGAACTACTAGTCATGCTAGTAGTAGGTGTGTAGAGGCAACTTCCACTATCACAGTATCAGGATAATCTGTGATATTGTACATCAGGATAAAACTGGTTTTGGGGAGTTTAGAAATCAAAGCTTGTGGAATGTTAGTGAATAGGGGGTTGGGTGACAAAGGGTTTGCGTCATAGTACTGGTTCGCTTCGAGCAGCATACACAATGTTCAGGCATTTGAATACTGTAGGTCTCAACAGACTTTTAAGAGGGCCTGCATGGGGGTTCAAACAACGCCTTACGCTAAATTTGGAGAGCCGGCTTATATATGCACTGAATTCCAAGAAGCCTCCTCATTACACTTTACGATAAATTCCGGGTAGCTACAACTCATTACGTAAAATAAAGCAGCCAATTACACTTTATGCAAAATGTGCCTATTACGCTCTACGTTGAACTAGAGCGGTCCGTCTATGCTCTACGTAGAATTAAAACGACTGATTACACTCTATGGAAAAGGGCATGCAGGCCCTCATTGATTTTTGCAATTGTATGAAAAGTTCACTATGGAAAGGAAGGAAAAGTTACTTGCATCAGATCAAAAAGGTCGCCTGAAAGTCAATGTGAACCAATAATGCCTCATGATTTGTGCAATTCTATGAAAAGTTCACTGTGTCTAGTGCTGCATACCTAAACCCACATTTAGGTTCAGGTCTGGATTCAAGTCCAGAGGTTTAGGTTCAGTTCTGGACCTAAACCCATGGCATATACAAAATTGTATGTTGACAACCTTGCAATGTTGTCTGGGTGAAACTTTGGCCACATAACATGGAGGCCGGTGCTTGACGATGCCCAATGGCAATGTTTTCTTCATTTTGCAGCAAAGATTTTGCAATCTACGGAAGGTTTTAGGTGGTTTGGAAAGGAAAGGGGTATGTGAAATGGTCTTTTATGGTCATTAGTCCGGACTCGGTTCTTGACTTTTAGGTTTTTTTGGACTTGAACATTCTTACAAGTCCGGATCCAAGTCCAGTGAACCGGTATGCAGCACTAACTGTGTCTATTTGACTTTCTCACCAGGAAAAGAGAAGTTACTTGTACCAGACCAGGAGACCATCAACAGAAGATCCCAGCAGAAGCGGGGTGAGGATGAGTGGAACCCGTGGGGGGAGGAGTTTGAGAAGAACAGGATCAAGACGGTCGCTCCCAAGAAGAAGGAAGTCAGCTGGGACTGGAACAAGGACTTGGACTTCGGCAAGAAGTTCAACAAGAAGAAGAACTCTACAGACGACGAGTTTGAGATTGAAGTGTGGGGAAAAGCTGCTATTGGTGAGCTGTACCTACATGTATATGTATGTACTAGTGGCAGGGGTCGAAATAGATTTGGGGGGCACTGGTGCAGATGAAAAAAAACTGACTTGCACCAAAAAAGAAATAGTTGCACCCTCCAAAGATAATAGGTACACAACCAAAAGTAGTTACATGTAGTAGTATAGTAATAATAGCATCCAATATTTGCTTACACTACTGTGGGGATAAACTACTACTAGTGACCTTCTGTCGGTAAAGTGGCATCTGTATCCGTAAAATGGCCAGATTTGTGGACCGATATTGAGTTTGTGCATATAAAGGACTCATTAACTAGTGATGTACTAGTAGCTTAATGTCAAAAAGAAAGGGTGTACTGTTAAATTTTGAGTTCTGCATGCACGTAGCCAGGATTTTGCTTCATTCAGGCTTACTATGGACTGGTGAGTGCCATAGGCTTGAGACTTGTGCAAAGTAGGAGCTTTCTTGGGGAGTCTGGTAGAAAATTTTAAGAATTAAACCTTTTAAAATCGTATATCCTGCATTTTTGAGCTGATTTTCAATGAAAAATCAGAGAGATACTCACATAACTGTAAGTTTCAAACAGTAATAGCATTTTATTTGAAGAATAAGATGAGTATATGATATCTGTTATAAAATGATCTTCACATGAATGGTATTAGGACAGAATCAGTCTGACGCCTTTTAAAAAAAATTAAAAAATTCGGACATTTACTACATAAAAATAGATCTTCGAGTGTGCGTGTGTGTGTGGGTATGGTGCCCTCTTGACTATGAGTATGCATTGGTATCATGTCTTCCACCAATGGAATTTCACACCGGCTGCTGAAGGTTATGGGAGCAGAAGAAGCCTGCTGAGCAGATGGGATTGGGACTGACTTTTACCAAGTCGCAGAACTGTAATTCAAAAAGAGGGTTTAGTTCACAGAGCTGGAGACATGTAGTACTAGTATGTGTTATCTAGTAACTTTTCAGCTCTTGGACAATTTTTGTCTTGCTAACCAAGGAAAGATTGTGCCTGATGAAATACATCTCTTTTAGTAGTACTTACTTGACTTAGCAGTAGTTGAGAAGATTTAATATCAGTAACTAAGCCCTGTGTTTGTCTTTCTGTAGGTCTCTACCTCTGGGAGTTTATCTTAGGAGGCACCCTGGAGGAAAAAATGGGAGGAATCTGGACTTATGGTTTCAAGAGAATCTACAAATTGAAGTTCAAGTGAGTGTTACACAGTTAGCACTTTCCTCACATTTCCTGTGAACACTTGTTTTGTTATGTTTACCTTTGCAGAAACAAAAAAAATACTGTTTTTGCTCAGTGTCTTCCTCTTCTTCTTCTTCTTCTCCAAACAAATAACTCAATAAGATCAATGACCTGGACCAGATGTCTGTCACCATGGTAACTGATGCTGTAGCAGACACCCTGTGGTGTCAGGTTACATTATGTACATTTGATTTGATTTTGATATATTGAAATTGCAACAGTGCAATACATGTGGAACAGAGGCAGCTGTTGCTGGTGTTGTGTCCCGCACATAGAAAGAATACTGGACAGACAATACTCATTTTCACTTCAGTCTAGTGGGGAAAGTCGTGTAAAGTGCCTTTCCTAATGGCACAAGATTGGTGGCATGTCAGGACTCGAACCCGGGACCTCTTGATTCTGAGTCGCGCATGCTGCCGATGCGCCACATGACCCCACATTTTTGTAGGAGGACAGAGTTGGAGGGACTACTACTACTCACCATGTATATGAATGTGGTTGGTTGAGTGACAATAAACAGAGCAGTAGTTCAGTAAGCAAGACCATGTGAAGGTAGATTGTGCATTCGTTTTGCAAATGTTACCTTTCTAGTTTACATTGCATCTTGTTGAGTGTTGACATACCCATTGCTATGGTTACCTACCACAGGTTCCGCACAGGACCGGGAGTTATTCCAAGTAAGGCGCCACACGACACCAGAAACCTCATCCTGGTTCTGAACGGCCGAGAACAGTCCAAGATCGAGTTTGCCACCATCTGGCTGGACTACCTACCCTCCTTCCCCTATCTGCAGAATGTGGCGGTCTTCCTACTAGGCAACGAGCAGTGTGATAATGACTGGATCAAACCATATCTGAAGAGAAACGGGGGGATGGTGGACCTACTGTTTGTGGTGTATGACAGCAAGTGGGTGGATGATGAAGTTGTGTTCCAGTGGCCACTTGGGGTGGCAACGTAAGTTTATGCTCTCATGTATATACTTTCATAGCCTTTACCAGGCTTTGGGAAGCAGCTGGAAAGAGTACATATCGTCCAAATAGACAGAAGATATGCCAGAGGAGTTGGTCCACGCTAAGAGAACAGTTTGCCTCTCCTAAAGCCTGTCGGGGGTCGCTACGAAATCCTGATGGGATTGGCCAGTCTGCCATTGATATTGACAGCATGACAGTCTTTCCGCAACGTAAAATGGAGCCAGCTGGGTCACTTTAGCGTGGGTTCCATCCTGGTTAGTTTACGTCCGCTCCTACAGTTGCTAGTGGTATCAACTGTGAGAGCGGACGTAAACTTACCAGGATGGAACCCAGGCTAGGTCACTTTGGGTCAAAAGTAAAATGGGTGGAAATTTTCCTGTGGTTCTTTTGTTCTCTGTCTCGTCTTGTAGGCATGCTTTTTGTATAAGACCACTTTTCTTCTGTCCCCTACATGTAGGTGGTCGTCTTAGTACTAGTGTTTTTGAAAGTGCCTGCGCGAAACCCTGATTTATCAGAGGATGTTTTTTTGGACATAACATTTGGAAACTACAATGGGATGTTAACCTTATACATGTACAACCTTATATGATACATTCTGCCAAAGTGCTATATACAATACTTTATGTCCTACCTGGGCCACGATTTACGTTCGATACGGGTGTTCTGGCCCGTGTGATAACTAGGGGTACAGCCCGGGGGTGTACGGCCCGCTTTCAAAATTCGAATACAAAATTGACGTTGAAATTGATGTTGTTGCATTTTTTGGTTTAGGGACACCAAATTTTCGCTCATTTGTGTTTTCTTGACTGGGTATGACATAAATAAAATACAACACGGTGTATTCTGCATCACCCTCGGTCCCAGCCCGACCGGGGGTCGGATCGCCCGACGGCTTTGGCCTTCGAGCGATCTGACCCGCGGTCGGGCTGGTACCTCTGGCGATACGGAATACCCCGTATTGTATGCTATATATATGAGAGGTTCTGCCAAAGTGCTATGTACAATACATTACAGGTTTTGCACAGATGGAGTACATTCTGCGGACATGCTCTCCAGAATACTCTTGGTGACTCTTGTTCCATGTGTGGTTTGTTTTCCAGGTACCGTAAGTTTCCCAAGAGAGACAAGGATGACTTCCCAGTGAACAGTATCCGACCTTACCTGTGTAACTTTGTGGGGACAGTCTACCCCAACTCCTCCAGACAGGGACTCATGGAGGTCATCAACAAACTGGACCTGCAGAAGGAATGTTTCGTCAAGGCAAGAGAGGAGTAAGTCTTTTTTTTGCCAATCAGTCTGAGTAACTTGTATCTTTCTTACCAAGGCCACACCAATTTAATTTCTTGGTTAACGGATTTTTCTAGACAAATAATGGAGCGGGCGGGCGAAAAAAAAAATAAAAACAGGCCTAGGCATCCTGTTATAGCCCAAAATGGTACGATAGGAGCCATGAAGTCAACATACCAGGCTGGTTCAAAATTTAAACAATGAATTTTGAACTTTTAATGATACCATTGCATTGAAAGATGGAATAACTGTAACAACTAGGATGAAAAAGACTATTTTCAACTGTTCAGGGCAAAATATGAGCATTTTGCAGTTGGTTCTGAATTTTTATTTTTATTTGCAAATCAGAAAAAAATGGAGCGGGCGAATCCGTTAACCAAGAAATTAAATTGGTGTTGCCCAAGGAGTCTTTAAAGGCATCCAGTGCAATTTCAGGGTGCCAGAACTGGATTTTAATTTTAAAGTTAATTTTCTGGTCATTCCTTTAATGTAGTAGAAGTAAGTTGTAAGTTAAGCAAACTGATAGCAGCATAGTGACTCTACTGTTCCAAGTTGCTCGTTGTACACTGGAAATCAAACATGTTAAAGATTGTGAAGTGCGATATTGCAATACTTTGTTTGTTAGAAGATCACAATGTAGAAATATTGTATTATCGGTAGTGACTTGATACTTCGAAGCTTGTTGTAGTCCAAAAATTTATGATGCTTAAGATTGTGAAGTGCTATATTGCTATATTTCATTTATTTGTCAGAAGATTATCACAATGTAGAAATATTGTATTAGTGACTTGATACTTCAAAGCTTGTCGTAGTCTCGACATTAAACATGTTTAAGATTGCGATATTGTGATATTTTACTGTAAATGACTTTATATTCATGGTAGCAAAATTTTGTGGTCTGAGAAAAATGGTCATGTTCACGGAACTATATATGTTGACAGTGGCGGCAGGTGCAGAAGAAAGAAAGTCGGCGAATTATTTGTTAACGAAAAAAACACAAATATAGAAGTACTACAAAAAATCCTGATTTACAGTTGTTTTGTTCCTGTTTTCAGATGGAGTCCAGACGAGTCCCCAGAAACCAGACAACAGTACGTAAAAGCCCTGTTACAAAGTGACCTAACCCTGAGCCCTGTTGGACAGAACACGGAGTGTTATCGTATCTACGAAGCCTGCGAATACGGCTCTATACCAGTCATAGAGGACAACATGACTCCCGGCTCTTGTGGCAACAACGAAAAATACAACAACGCGCCGCTAAGACTTCTTAAACAGCACAAACCACCTTTTATCTTTATAAAAGACTGGAGCGAACTTCCGACAGTTTTAGAAGAACACAGAATGTTGTCACCACAGGACAAAGTGGTCAGGAGAAGAAAAGTTCTCGAGTGGTGCGACAAGTTCAAGGGCAAAATGAAGGATCGGTTCCTCCGTATAATAAACCAGAAATTCTTCCCGAAGAAAAAGCAACCTTGACGTACTGGGATATTCTCTGGGTTGAAGAGTAAAGAATATATTTGAAGATAACGTTTCAATGTTTACCTTCAAGACCTCAAGCCATATATATAACCCACCCAGGACACTATGTGAAGCAATAAGGATGGTGACAGCATTAAGAAGTACTTACTATATTCCAGAAGAAACTATATGATGTCTGCCAATACACTGTCAACAACTAGGCATCAACTGGTAAGAGCAGGGCTGGAAATACTGGGTGCATGTGCACCTTAGTGCACCCAAAATTAGAGCTGTGCACCCAATTTTTTTTCTGTGGGTGCACTGGTGCACCCAAATATTTTTGTAGGTATTTTTGTACATATGAAATGTATGATAGTATACAGGATAGTCTTGGCATCTAATTGTCATAAAAATAATAAATTCTTTGTTTAGGATTTTGAAGCTAGCTTAGATTCAAGCTCAGAAGAGGAGCAGTAAAGATCTGTAATTAGGTTTTGTTTTATATGGTGCACCCAGAAAATTTTTTGTGCACCTAATTTTTTAGGTTGGGTGCACCAGTGCACCTTTTCCCAAAATGAATTTCGAGCCCTGGGTAAAAGGGTAAACCAGTTGCCACCAATTACATGTAGCTAGTTTTAGAATAAGAGATCTTAATGTCTTAATTTTAGCAAGTTTGTCCTCTATCATGTCTTGGCTTGAATAACAAGCTACTAGAGTATTTTATTTGCCATGGCAGTGTAAGTCATTTTAACTTATGCATAGAATTTTATTTTTGTTGCTAAATGATATCTATTTTAGACTTGTAGAAAATGTGTCCGCATAACAGTTTTAGAAACATGTCATAGTAAAACTACTGTCAAAGTATCAAGAGTCTCAGTTGTTGCAATGTGACATGTAGTAGTTGTTGAGAGTAGTTCCTTAAAAGCTAAAATGTTTTCTAGGATCATGTAAACAACATTGTTCATGCTGTTAAAAAGGAACTGTTGAAATGTTGCAATCTAATAATAATTCTGAATTCTATGGCACGTGTACTATGTACACGTGTATGTAGATTTTAAATTGTTGTCTTTTATAACTGGTTAGGCCACACCAATTTAATTTGTTGCTTCTCGGATCACCCTGTCCTTTTTTTTCTGATTTGCCCCCCAAAAATTTTTTTTGGGTTCTAAATTAACCGCAAAATGCTCAATTAAAGACATATTTTGGCCCCAATGGTTGAAGAAAGTCCTTTTCTTCCTAGTTCTTAAAGCTTCTCAATGTAACAATGCAATTTTGTTTCATTTAAAGTTCAAAATCTATTGTTTTAATTATAAACCAGCCTGGTATGTTCACTTCATGGCTGATATTGTAACATTTCTGGCTATCATGGGGTGCCTTGGCCTTTTTTTTTTTCATTTCGCAGTCACTTTATATTTTTTCTGAAAAAATCCGATAAACAACAAATTAGATTGGTGTGGCCTTAACAACTGATTTTTCTCTAATGCATCACATGTACAGTCCATCACACTAGATCTCATCTTGATTATTGTGTTGTCATTTCACCAGTAATATATTTATTTTGCTCAAGACAATGATAACAAGTGACTACCTGCAATTTTACTAAGGGCTCCTAGGTGGCGCTTTTGTACCATTTCTAGTACATTTGTACTTGCACTCCTGGTATGGCATAGCCTGGGTACCATCCCCAGTAGTATATTCGCAAACTCTATAACTGGGTCTGGACTTGCACACATATGTAGCGTCTGGAGTCTAAATATTCGTTCAGATTTTGAACGAGCGCGCTGATTGGTCCTACTCGTCTAAGCCCTTTTTTGGGTGTGTACATATTAGGTAAGGGCCGAACGGCGACGTTAGCGTCCGTTCGAACGTCCGAACGCCTTATCATCAACATGTCCGACGGCGAACCGAACGCTAAAGCGCACATGATATAGCCGTAGTCAGTCTTTCCGCGATAAATCATCAACATGGCTGACGCACAAGCCGCTCAGCTCACGGAGGTTGATGTTGACCTCGCAATCACGTCCGTTTTGGACGATTTAGACGGAATATCGTCGCTCAAAAATGAGCAAAAAGATGCATTGAATAATTTCGTTCGTGATGTTTTGGGCGTCCTACCGGTAAAAAAAAGAACGCGCCGAGAAAAGGAACACTCGCGCGAAGATCTGTGTTTACAAAACAACAAACATCACTTGAATAATGCAGGCGCGCCATTGGCCGTCGCCTCTGAGGCTCAGCCAATCAAATGAAGCCCCGCTGATCGGGCTAGCTCATTACGTGACGTCATGACCAATCGTTTTATATGTGTGCAAGTCCAGACCCAGTTATAGAGTTTGCGAATATACTACTGGGGATGGTACCCAGGCTAGGTATGGCATCAGTCTCTGTTATAAAAGATATTCCATGTTTCCATAGCTTTTAATCAAAACACACAAAGTTGTGACTATAAAACAATAGGTTCTGCATGTACACCAGTGTTTATTCATGTTTATTAAATGGAGAAGTTAGCAATAGGTGATAGATGTCTTCCATCATCTCCCATGTGTAAAAGGCACATACAACAGAACACTAGCTATCAGCATTTGTTAAAACTAGAGTCCCACGATCTCATACCTTCGCCAAATGATGTTAATCTTTATGACTGACAAAGATGATTCCTCCTGATGATGCAAATAGCATCCTAATTTGCATGAATTATATCAGTTGATCATATTCTCCATCAAAAGAAAGCCATTCTATCATTTCCTCATAAATTATGCAAATGAGGTCCTTATTTGAATAAGTTATGTTTAATGATGTTCAGGTTCACTTAACTTTTAAATACCCCAAGTATGAAATTCCAGGCAGTAACCATTATGGAATTATAACATTTTCTCATTAATTATGCAAATTAAGTGTTAATTTACATAATTAATATCTGCCTGTGTTTCTCTCGTTCTCAATTACATATGTCACAAGATTGAATAGTCCTATAATGTAATGCAGCTGATTTATAGAATTTCCTCATTAATTATGCAAATTACATCCAGATTTGCATAATTGGCACATAATTATATCAAGCGTCGCATAAGCTACCTACATACCAAAAATCATGAAGATCCGTCCACCGGTTCTTGAGTTATCCTGTTTTGAATATTTTCAAAGAAATGTCCCTGCAGTTCCTGAGCAAGCTGCTATGGGGCCCAAACCTATGTCACTTCTTCCCGAGCACAAGGCCTACCTACCATCCAAATTTCGTCACCCCAGCACGTCCAGATCATGAGATATCAAAACCGGAAGTTCAGCTGCAGTACCATTAGAAGCCGCTAGGGGGCCCAAAATCTAATCATTTCTAGGTCTCATCAAGACCTACCCACCTACCAAATATGAAGTCAATCCATTTAAGCCTTCTCAAGTTATCGTGTTTACAGACAGACAGACACACACACACACACATACACGAACGCCACTGAAAACATAACCTTCTTGGCGAAGGTAATAAAGAGAAAGAAAGGTACAGAAAGGAGATAGATCTAGTTTGCTACATCTTTTCACTGGTGTTTGCAAGTTCTATAAGATTTTGGATCATGAAGATCTGGAGTCAAATTTCATATCAAATATGGTAGCAGTAATGTTTTCTTTTTTCAAGAGAAAAATTACTTTTTTTTTGTTACAGGAAAAGTTTTGAATGTTAATTTTTAGATATTGATTGTACTCCTACACTAGACTACAGATCTCAATGTTCCAAAACCTTCTTTTAAGTTATGGCAACGACAGATAACTTAAACATCAATTTGTATTGAAATAAAAATAAGTGTTAAACTCTTAATAAAAACTTCCCTTCCATAGAGAATTTATATATGCACCCATTGCCACATTTATTTATACACTATTTACATAGTCATATTTAGCAAAATATGGAAATTCTTTCCAATAAATTATGAGATATTTGCATATACATGATCTTGACAGTTAAAAAATCCCATAAGATACATTAATATGAAAAGGAAAGGTATCTGGCATAGTTGTATATCGTTCTACATCAAAATGTCTTAAACATTTCAGCAATTCACCAAACTGTACAATACAGTTGCTAAGAACATGCTGATATTTTATGCTCAATACATATAAAGATTCTGACAAATTATTATCAGCTTTAACTTTAAAATTCACCTTTTAACCAAACGAAACAACTTTAAGATCCTCACATTAATTTGTACAATAGTTTGTAACCTGAAATTAAAAATGATATAAAATTTCCTCAATGCTGGAAGCTGTTTTCAGCCGTCCTCATATTAGTTGTAATATGTAGGCAAATTGTAACATGTTGTCCAACTACGAATTTTCACCAGAAGACTGAATGATACACCTTGCTATCAAATAGAAAAGACACTAAACATGAAAATGCTACTTTCCATTGTAGAAAAGTATACTGGATTCAAGATGTGATACATGTGCATGTATTTTGTGGAAAGACGTGATATTTGCCATATGTGTTATTATGGTATACTGTTTTTTTTTCTTCCTTTATCTGTCACATTCTTCAAAGGGGAACTGCATGCCTACATCATCCTCAGTGTCGCAAAGATCTCCCCAGGTCAACACCTGGGCACCTAAGTAAACAAACAAACAAACAAACAAAAACGTTAACACATGAACTTAAATGTACCAGTATCATCATTATAAAAATTGTGCATCAATCCATGCATCTACTAGTACAACATGTATATTCCTTTCATACCTAAATTTTGTGGAAAGATCCTTTTTTTCCACATAAAAGTGTAAGGCTAAGAGTTTTACCTCAGAGAAAGTACTACTGGTACAAAATGTAATAGAAAATCCTCAACTTGTGAAATGGTACAATGTATTACCCTTATTTGGCTATCATGTTGTCGTATTAATTATGATGATGAGTTGTACTAGTAACTAAGGCCATGTTAATTTGATTATATGGATGACGTGAATTTTTGTCTGTTTTCAACCATACTGTAAATCGTATAAGCAGCTGCAAAATGAGCAAATATATGCCATAGCTGCAAAAAAAATGGAAAACGATATTAAATAATGACATAGAATGCCAAAAGCAATTCCAAAGGAAAGGGGAAAATGCAAAGAAGTGAAAATGAAGAGTCTATTATCTGCCATTTGTTCAACCTTCATGACCATGTAGGTTCATAATCAATGCAACTTTTTCTTTTTCAACATTTTTCTTAAATCAGTCTCGCATCAGTTCGCAGAGGATGTCATCCATATAACCATATCAACTTAATTAAATGAGTCCTTTTACATGAGGAGTATGAAATTGAACATACTGCGCCTGTGCAAAACCCCCATTTTTCATGGTTTCTATTGGATTTTTGGTCAACGTTGCATCAGAACTTTGCCTGTTGCAGAGGACATCTTTTCCGACAAAACATTCGGAAACTACAGATGGGATGTTGACCTTATATATACGAATACAACCTTATATGAGACGTTCTGCTGAAGTGCTATGCACAATACATTTACAGGTTTCACGCAGGTGCAGTACGTTCTGCCGACGTGTTGATTGGACTAGACCGGGTGAGTATTTACCTGTTCCATCCACCCGTTCTGTAGCAGCAGATGAGCTGCTGTGGAACATCCAGAAGTGTCCGTTGTTACAGGACTGTAGACAGGATCTACAGGGCAGGATCACATGGTACCCAACTGTGTTGCCACTGAGGAGGAAGAAAATATAGCATTATTAAAGCTGCATTATGTAATACATGTATTAGGATCATAATAAAAAAAGTAAAGTAAATCAAGTTGAATCAATCCTACCCAATTCGTAAGGTGTCATACTTTGGCAATTATTGCCAAAATATGACACCTTACAAGTTTGTTTAAAAGCTTGAAACACAGATGTGCCATGTTTGTTTGCGTTCTTGTATTTTGTGGTGGCACCACAAACTGAGCGTGCCTCGTGTGGGCTGTTTTAGCGTCAACCAGAAATGTCAGATAATTGCACAAATATGTTGAAAAGGGATATACAGATTACATGTACATTACAATGATTTTTTAAATTATAATATTTCTCTTTTTTGGTCCAACTATGTTACGTAACGCCACTTTAACACAATGTACTTGAAGAATGGGGAGCTCCATAGTATACAGTATATCAACTGTGAAGATATTCTGACAAGCTTGACAACCAGAAATGCATTTAGTACACAGATCTATTTTAGATTGCAGGAATGGGGTCTGTAGTATTTATATGGCCATGACCCATTGGCCCAGCTATTTTTTTACCATCTCTTGCATACATGTACATGTAGTACAGAGTTCAAAGTGAATAGACAGGGTTTGAAACCCTATTTTCCCTCCTGTAAGCACTACAGTACAGTTTGCCATTGTCATACTCCAAGCCAAGGCTTTCTCACAACCTATGAAAATATATCCCAGTAACCGTACACCCACAGCTAGATCAGATTTAACAACACCTTCTGTACTGAGATAAGGCAAGATGTGTGAGGCCAAAGCTATCACTGAGATCGGGTTTCAGCCAGCGGCTATATATAGACTTTTTATTGAAGGCAGTGAGTCTCTGCCAAGGTTGGCAGCACCCTCTCTTATCGACCTTGACCAAGCCCTTGTGCTGGATGAGTTTATCGGTTTATTTTGAAACCCATTACCCTGAATAGTCCATATGACCTGACTTAGTGCGTATGACAAAACACTTGTAAACATGCTATGTCATACCAAAGTCAAAAGAGTGAACAAGTACAAATTCCTGTGTGTATACCAGCCTCTACCAGGCTTTGGGAAGTGGACGGAAAGAGTAGAAACTGGCCAAACAGACAGATAATATACAGGGAGTTGGTCCATGCTAAGAGAACAGTTTGCTGCTATCAGGGGTCACTATGATCAAATGGTTGTGGCAAACTGTTCTCTTACTACAGTCTTAGCAAGGACCAACTCACCTGTCTATTTGCCCAATTTCTTCTCTTTCCATCCACTTCCTGAAGCCTGGTAGACGCTATGTGTACCAGTAACTTGTACATTACTGCTACAATATGCTTTTGCCTTTTCAAGTGGTCTTCCTTTCCTAATGACTAGGATATTACCATGTGAGATTATTTTTGAATGAGCAAGATATAATGGTATGGTTGGATATTGACATAAGTTGACATTAGACTTTTCTTTGGTTTCTCCTGTTGCTTTGTGTACTGACATACACTGACCAAGGACAGTTCTTTTAAAGAAGACACTTTGACCAAAAGGAATGAGTCTTGAGCTTGAGGAATGAATCCCCTCTACTATATAAGACACTTTGACCAAAAGGTAAGCAAGATGAATGTGACAAGGAAGGCTACAGTGATCATCATTCACTCACTCACTATTATTATGATCATATTCATAATGTGTAAATTTTGCAAATTGCATAGTTCATTTTTTCTGTTTATTTATTTATCTGTCTATTTATTTATTCTGTTTACAGCTATTTGCAAATGTATTTGCATCCTTCTTTTATTAATAAGGTTGGCACAGATCTAAAATTATGTTTAATTCTAATTATTCATCATCAACAACAACATACTATGAGAATCTTGTCAACAGAGTTTTAAGGAAATGTAAACAATGATGTCATGCTCAGGTAAGTGAATAGAAACTATAAAAATTGTTATCTTGAAAGTTCATCTGTGTTGGTAGAAATCATTATTATCACACAAAGTAAGAATCTTGGACTCAGAACTGGACTTCTTTGCACGAGGGATTAAAGGGGCCATCTACATCAGGGCATTACAACCATCCCTCAACAGAGACAGGGGGCGCCACAGACTTTCTGCAACCTATGATCCACTGCTCACGGAGTCACGTGTGTTATCTGCGTGACGTCACGGAAGCGGTGGATTGCTCATTCCTTGACAAAGACTGGAGTTTTTTAGTAAAAAAAATTGGGGGAGTTCAATTTGTTGTGTTGGAAATTACAGTTTAAACTTGCTTCATAAGTATAAAAATTGTTGGTTTTCTCCTGCTGCAGTACTTACCATGTGATACAGGCTATATCCTTAATCTTGCAGTCACAGTTCTCTGTTGTATATGTGCTCCCTACAAGCTCAATTGTGCTGGAAAATGAAAATAAAAACCACATTTACTGACAGAAGTTCACAAGAAATAAAATGACAGTCTTGAAAACATTACCTCAATCACATAACATACTGTAATTCCTGATTTTTTTCATGTCACTTTCACATAGCAATTTTTATTTTGCAATATTCGTGGTCACTTCTGTACTGAAAACTTATCATTACTGTGTTAAAGTAACAAATAATTCCTTGGCTTGACTTCCTTTTTTCTGCACCTGTCGACACTGTTAACATATAGTTCCATGAACATGTCCATTTTGCTCAGACCGCAAACTTTTGCTTCCATGAACATAAAGTGAATCACAGTACGTGAATACCATTTATTTTGTGTAAAAAAATACTTCCAAACAGTGAAAGTACTGTCAGGAGTACAATCACAAATGTGTCCTTCAAAACAACAGTTTGTCCCCAATGACGTCAGTAAGCAAGGTCTGATAAACAATCTGGGACAGTTAATTTGCATATTTTCTCTCACACACAGCTGTCAATTTCAAGTGACGTATTTCACCACATTTCACAACGTGTGGTCAGCTGTCCATTCAAAACTGTCAACACAAGTGGGACTGAATAGACCTAGAGTGGCAAAATTATGGTTTCAAAGCCAGTCGAAACCAGTTTTTCGGGGCTTGTTGAAACAATTACATACACATCCTCTTTCGTTTTCAGTATCAGTGTCCGTTTTCTGATATGCAGTTACCGATATCTAAAAATTATGACATATTTTTGGCATGGTTTTTGCTTCCATTTGTTGATTTTGCATTTCCTGATTCGTCATAACTTCTGGGAACGTGGCTTATGACTAGTGAGTACTCTTTCTTGGTCAAAACAAAAACCCGGAAGCCACAGAAGGCCTTGATCGTGACAAAAACAAGTTAGGCACGGTTACAGCACTACAAATCCAGCCTAGCCCAACTAAGGCCCACATTTGTAAAACAACGGCTTACAAGAGTAATGAACTGGACGATTACTTACTCTCCAGGGGGAAGGTCTGTGGAGTACAGTTCAATATTGGTGTCTGCCAACAAAATGGCCCTCATTCCTCTGCCACACAGGAAGCTCAGGCAGTATCTGCACTCCAGTTCTAGTACACGTTTCTTGGCGAAAGTCGGGTGTAAATCTCTCTTCTGTGGCATCTTTAGATCTTTGATGTCTTCCTTTAAATATTCTGGATGCAAAGATTGCGAATTTGGCAAAAACTGTGACAGATATCGGGCAAAACACACAAACTCTCCCTCCTCGAACAACACGATGACGAACTGTCGTCTGAGGGTAGCGTCAGGTGATTTAAAAATAGAACAGCGGCTCTGATTGGTCCGTTTGCTTGTTATCTTGTTGCCCATTGGCTGTTACCCGGTGACTAATGATATCAGATGGGACATTTAAATGTGACGTCACCTGCTGATGTAGGTCAGAGGTTATCGGGACCTCCCAGTTCCCATCATGCCGTGCGCGTAGTGTACTTGTGCATGAAATTTTGATTTTGTTGGGAGCGCGGCGCCTGGGATTCATCAATGTTTCTTCTAAAACACTAGCAACAGATCTTACTGCCACAGGGAGGCCCTTCCGAGCGGGCAAGACAACAGTACAAGACCGCGTCTCCGACTTGGGGTGTTCGGGGATGACATTCTGATCGACTTTCGGCAGTATTTTGGCGACAGAAACGGAAGGTTGTTGCTCGTCGCAGGCATGACGGACAGGAAGAGAGAGAAGGAAATTTTGGTGGAGTTTGAGACCCAAGTCAAAGGTGAGTCCCACCCACCAAAATGTCCACTATTTAACACAGGCCACACGCAAGTAACCCCACGTAATATATATCTATATCAGCTGTTATAACCAAGTTCTTCCCGGTCTTACGAAGGCTGCGATCACCGTGTAGAAAGACTCCCCAGTTCCGTTCACTTTTCTGACCACGTAACAGAAGAAGTTCAGTTCTCTTTCATCGAAGTCTCTCCGATCTACTTTGTATGCGCCGCATGCAGCCCTACCCGTCCCTGTGTTCTGTGTATCCGTAGGACTTCTGTCCGATATTTTCTCAGTTCCAGCTGGCCAGCTTTTGACTGCGTAACTTGAGATTTTGTAGCAAGTCTTTGGCTGGCAGTGGGAGGTCTGTCGGAGGAAGGATTTTCGGACGTCCCTCCCAAAACCACCACTGTTTGCTCCCACACCTGTGTCTGTCACTCAAGACAGAAAAAAATGTTTCCTACCAAACTTGTTGCTTTGTGTGTGTAGGAATGCAGCTAATTAATGATCAGAGGCCCTTTCGTATGTAAATCCCATGTGGAAAGTGTTGAGAGTAAGGCGACACTTCGGTACGAATCCGTTGGTTTCAGTCGGTATGAACTCCTAGTTCACACAGACTAAACAAACATGACCATGTATTGTTGTAACCCACACGTCGTCATAAATTGCAATAATAGCTTTACAGAACCATACTGTAACCTAACTCTAGAGTTCTTGTAACGTGGTTTCGTTTTTTTGACACTCCAGAAATCGTGATGTAATTGTTGAAATCAAAAGAGAAAGAGAAAGTGGATCAAGTGCACTTGAAGTTGATAGAAGTGACCCAGCGAACTTGTCATGACTTTGAAGTTGGCAGGCATTTTGAAAATACCACAAATGCCGGCCCAATGCCATGTCCAGGCTCCCTGCTGGGGTGTTATACTAACTAGATCAGACACTAGATTGATTGCTTCCCTCCCATTTTTGTAGCATTAGGAGAAGGGGAATGTTGTGGGTAGTGGGTAGTACATGTACTAGTACCATGCTTTAGCTATAACCAACGTTATGTATGTATGGTAAATCGTGCATGGCATTAGGTTATGATTTTATTACTTAGTCCACTATTAAAATGTTTAGACCTGTAAACTGTTAAATACATTTGAAGAATCATGCATTGTTGTGATTATTATGAGAAGATAGCATGTCGAATGTCAGTAGATACTAGTAGTTGTTAGTGAAATTGAGAATTGTCAGTTTAATTTTGATTGTAGTCAGAAGCTCTAAGGAAGGTGTCTGATAGACACTGAAACGTAAGCAAGGTAAGAAACAATATTGGTTGTGTAAAATAAAACCCCTATAACATATACTCTACCAGCCTGATGAAACTATTTTCGGAAGGAGGATTTTACAATGGACATTACTGACCAAAGGAGGTCATATACTAGTACCTAGTTCTCTGTCAACGTGTTTTTGATGTTGTCTGATATACAGTTATAGGCCCCAGACTAGTTGTACAGATACAGATACAGAAACTGGTGGTAAACATCAAATATTGAGGTTTGGAAAGGAAAATATCCCAGCCCATATCACTGTAGATCAGGCCCACATTACGAAAGGACCAAAGGGAAATGTGCCTTGGTGGTGTCACTGTCAGTTTTGCCCTCCACGATTCCCTATTGTATTCAGATTTCCCTGTCAATGGAGCCTATTAAAATATGAATAAAGGTGAACAGCAGGATTTCATGCGCTGCTGGGTTATGGGTAAAACTCTCCCAGCCAAATTTTGCAGATAATGGCCCGTGGAGGCTATTATTTTCCAGAGAATCGCTGGGGACACCCACACAAAATCCGGAACTAATCTGTGCAAAAGGGCCATTGTTCCCGTTCTAAATTTGTTTCTTGTTTTATGGAACCAGGTTTGAATTTAACATGATTGTCAACTGCCTTTGTGGGATGGTTAGGAATACAACAACAGTACAACAACTACAAGGAAATAAATGTTGCGTCGTCAGTTTTATGACGAATGCCAACCGACTTCCTTATATGTGGAGGGAGTACTGTGCTATGGGATAGGAAGGAAAAGGGAGGGGGTTTCCCTGTCCCTATTTCTCTTGTGTATAAGGCACTATGACTATACTACAAGCCATGCCAAGAATCCTCCTGGACATTAGACATTCTTACACCCAGCTAGCCTCTACCAGGCTTCAGGAGGCGGCTGGAAAGACTAGAAATTGGCCAAATAGGGAGATAACATGCCAGGGGAGTTGGTCTGCCAGAGAGAGACATTTTGCTGCCACCTCCTGAAGCCTGGTAGAGGCTAAGACCTAGCTAGTCCTTTTAGATCTGATAATAACAGTGAGGGCAGGGCGTAACAGTATTTTGACTTGGAGGAAGACAGCATGTAGCAGGAAGAGTTGTTGCCCACTTCCGTCTGGAGTTCAGGGGCACTGACATGTTGCCCAGTCTCATTGAGGAAGCCAGCGTCTCCATATTAGTCCAGCCTTTTGGAGATAAGACAGCCCACGGTATCAAGGAAGTCTACAATCCAGTGTTCAGATAGACTTCTCTGTGGTAGAGATAGCGAGGATTGAATGAGCGGATGTCGTATGGTTTTCTTTTTGCCTAGGGTAGAAAATTGTCTGTGCTAAGTGCTAGTGAATCAATGAAAGAAACACATTAAACGTTTTAGGGTGTGTTGGTGCCAGGAGCTTCAAATAGAAACCCTTTGATACTTGTTTTTGTAGTGTCTGTTCCTGAATGATTATTATTTTGGTACAGTTATGCAGAAGTGCGTGTTTTAAGTCCTAAATCATGCTTTTCAGGCGAAATCAACGCATTTACTGTACATAATTCCTTGGTTAGTGCATGTACATTTATAAGTTTGGACAGCTATTTTGGACGTATGTTTACCTTCCACATGTTTGTGCAGTTGATATTGTTGTACTGTTTGTTGTTTTTGTTGTTGTGAAGCCCGGCATGCCTGCCACTTCCCCTGCCTCCGGCTGCCCTGTTGATTACTGTAATTCCTGACTTTTTCACGGTAATTTTCTGTTTGCGTTTTTAACAGCCACTTCTGTACCGCGAATTTATCATTCCTGAGAACAAATAATTTGCCAAATTCTTTTTTCTCCATCCACTGCCACTGTGAACATATAGTTCTTCAAACACCTCCATTTTTCTCAGACTGCGAATTTTTGCTAATGCAAACATTAAGTGATTTACAGTATGCTAGACAGTCTGACCACAAACAAGATTAGACAAGATCTGGTATGCATAAGGATTATTGAGAACAGGCTATTCATCAATGAAACTGTAACAAGGTTAGTGCAGTTCTGATGACAGCTTTGATTTCATTTTACATGCTATATTGCAGCATAATTGAAGTAGATGTGTTGTATTGGCCCTTACTGTAGAGCATGGGGAATTTTCATATTTGAGGATGTGTTTTACTACTTGTTTGGAACAACCAGTGTTTGTGCAAAGGATAAAAGGTAGTAAATTTGATATGATATGACATACATTTCAATATCAGTATGGGCCATACCAATGTAATTAATTGGTTCTCAGATTTGCCCGCTTCATTTTCAGTTGGTCCTTTGGCTTTGCCCTTTGCCAAAAAAAAAAAGATTCAGGTTCTGAATCAACTCAAAAATTTATGCTCATATTTTGGTCCAAACAGTTGAAGAAAGCTCCTTGCCTTCTGAGTTGTTACAGTTTTTCCATCTATCAATGCATTGGTTTTATAAAAATGTTGATGTCATTGCTCCTATCATGGCTTTTGGGGCTATAAGAGGATTGTTTGTTTTTGTTTTTTATTTTTTTCCCTTGTCGCTTCATATTTCGTCTGAAAAAAATCCAAGAAGCAACAAATTAAATTGGTTTGGCCATGTACATTTGGGTGTAGAACCTACTAGACCTACTAGAAGGATGTTGACCATCCACTGTGTTTTTGTTTTGAAAAAAAACATACAGTTTGGAATGTGAAGGTTTGCCTCAGTAGTGTCCCATGCTAGTCTGGAATAGCTGGGAACATTCCAAGTTCGCATATTTTGGCAGTAATGTTATGAGAAGTTTGGTTTTGTCCTTGAATACACAAAACAACAGTTAGAGAATGTCCCATTAACATGTCCTTTGGTAGGTTTGTTTTCATACCCATCTCCAAAGGAAGTCCTAAGAATAACATGCCAAGAGAAGCAGATGTTCCCTCAGTCTCTTGTAAACAAGTGAAGCTTCTCTAAACTGTGTTAGTGGGATGAAATGAGGAGGATTTGTTCTGCTAGAATAGCTGTCTCCTGTGACAAATAGGCCACAGAACTGGTGCCAGGGCTATTACAGTAAAGCATTTACATCCAAAGCAAGGCTGCTCTTGAGCTGTGTGTACTGTAAAGAAATGCTGTTATGTCCACTGGTGAAATGAGGCAGTCACATGTCACAACAGTATAAACTGCTTTCAGTACAATAGCTTCTACCAGAGTACTGTTAGTGTTACAGTTACTGGTTACACTGCGCAAGGCATTGTATTACTACTACTATTACCATTACTACTAGTCTACTATTGTGTTCTAATACATGTACAAATGCGTAAGAATGGCATGGCAGTTTGGTAATAGCTAATAGCCTATGTCAACAGACTTGAGTACTAGGTTGGTATGAATCAACTTATCAAGGGGTGGCTATCACTGTCAGGAGTTGTCGACCAGGGCTGTAGCCAGCAAAAGTTTTTGAAGGAAAATTTCTAAACCAGTGAGTCTGTCAACCTTGCATATAAAATCATCCAAAGGACCACCAACTAGAGTTCCACGATCTCATACCTTCGCCAAATGATGTTAGCTTTTATGATTAAGAAATTATATATTAATCCCCCTAATTATGCAAATAGGATCCTCAATTGCATGAATTATATCTGTTGATCATATTCTCCACCAAAAGACAGTCTTATCTTAACAAAGAATGCCATGATGACATTTTCTCATAAATTATGCAAATGAGGTCCTTATTTGAATAAGTTATGTTTAATTATGTTCACCTTAACTTAACTTTCAAACACTTCAAGTATAAAATTCCAGGCAGTTACCACTATGCAATTATAATATTTTCTCATTAATTATGCAAATTAAGTCTTCATTTGCATAATCGATATCTGCCTGTGTTTCTCTCATTCTTAATAACATATGTCACAAGCTTGAACTTCCTATTATGGAATGCAGCTGATAAATAGAATTTCCTCATTAATTATGCAAATTACATCCATATTTGCATAATTGTAATATCATTATGTCAAGCATCACTCAAGCTACCTACATACCAAAAATCATGATGATCCATCAATCGGTTCTTGAGTTATTCCCCTTTAAACATTTGTCCTTTAAACCCCCTGCAGTTCTAGCGCAAGCAACTAGGGGGCTCAAACTCATGTCACTTTATCCCCAGCACAAGAGCTATCTACCATCTAAATTTCGTCACCCTAGCATGTCTGGATCATGAGATATCAAAACCGGAAGTTCTGCTGCAGTACCATGACAAGCCGCCAGGTGGCCCAAAATCCAATCATTTTGAGGTCTCATCAAGACCTTCCCACCTACCAAGTATCAAGACAATCCATCAAGACCTTCTCAAGTTATCGTGTTGACAGACAGACAGACAGACACACACACACACACACACATACACGAACGCCCCTGAAAACATAACCTTCTTGGCGAAGGTAATAACCACTCTTAGCCCTATGATTTGCCTCTCAAAATGTGGGAAATTGCATTTTAAAGCCTAATAAAGGCTTGAAAATCCAAAATTTGCCCCTGGAACCCCCCTATCATGTAGCCTGGGAGTGGGTACCATCCTACTTGTATGCCGGGGCTCCCACACTCGCTTCCCTGACAAGCGTTAGGGAAGCGAGTGTGGGAGCCCCGGCATACAAGTAGGATGGTACCCAGGCTACCTATCATGAACATGGGCTGACGGAAAAAAAATTGAGCTGGCTAGAGCCCTGATATGGACCTGTTTGAAACATACTGTCCAATTTTTTTTCTTTCTGTACAGTCAAAATAATTGGGTATCCTTCCTTGTTGGTATTTCTGTAATGACTTGGAATCCAACAGCTAGGTCAGGCAGAATAGGAACCATATGTTTTCTCCTGGTAGAATGTTGAAAGACAGCTTTGATATGTTAATTCAAGTTGAATCAACCTCTTTACGATGCTCGTAATGACTCGATATTGATGAGTTTTATTACATTATGATGATAATGCGTTGTGTAAATTAAGTCTGTGTAAATTACGATGACATTAATTTTGTTTGACGGAAGTTCAAAGTTGCCCTGCGATGTTTCCAAGATGACATATGGTTAGAATCTCCTCTTGATTAAAATGTAATAAAGTCAGGATGTTGGAAAACTGGAGAGGATCGACCTTTCAGTGAAACACAATACCCACTGTCTGACACCGCTGTCATTAAATACTGTACAGCTTTGGGTTGTTGCCATAAATATTTGATGAGGAGCTAAAGTAGGATAAAGGTTGACGGGTAGGTCACGAAGGAAGGGGAGACCCCGTTTTACAGGAACCGTAAAGCACGATGCCTTTTTCTTTTGACAGTGTGTCGTGATGTATATGTATACTCCTAGGATGACATGTTCTACCAGGGCTGGAAATACTGTGTACATGTGCACCTTAGTGCACCCAAATTTGGAGCTGTGCACCCAATTTTTTTCTGTGGGTGCACCAGTGCACCCAAATATTTTCGTAGGTTTAACATACGTTAAGATCATAAATGTCTAGTAGTTACAGCATATTCTTAACATCTAAGTGTCAGAAAAAAGAATATGTCATTAAATCATTGTTATAGTAGTACTTTCCTTGAAATGAAACATAATAGATTATAGTTTTTGCTGACATTCTACTTATCACGGTGGTAAAATCTGGGCTGCAAAGTTCCTACATGTCATAGAACCCGAACTGTGTTCGATCGTGTTCGATCTGGGCAATTCGAATCGAACCCGCGTTCTATTCCGGGGTCACCTGCGGTCATTTACTATAAAGCGGCAAAACAAGCCTTTCTGCCTCCATGCATTGCAACAGTTAAAAAACAACACTTTTCTATAGATACAAACAGTTTCCTGGACAGTCAATGTCCGCTATTATTGTTGGTGGACATGTAACATGTAGCGAAGCTACTGTCGTATCCTTGAGTGACCTTGAATACTGTAATGATTCTTTACGCCAGTATGAATAACACAATGCACACTTTCTGGCGATATGACATGTCTCCAAAACTCGTTCAAACCTGGAAACATGGAGAGTCTAACATACCCCATTTACGGCTCAAAATGACTGTAACGGCTGTCCCGAAAATCGTGTTTTAGGGATTTTTCAAAAATGGCCTCAATTTTGAATTATGGGTAATTTAGTGAGAAAAATGTCAAAAAATGCCATTTTTTCACCAATATGTCGACAAAAACTAGACTTAAAATCAGAAATTAAAAAATCCCTAAAACACGATTTTTTATCTTATGCCTAGTCGTCGAAAAATATAAAAATCGGGGATCTGGGGTAATATACGTGGCCAGGTTTGAACGATGTTTGCCTAAAAACGTGACATGACTTGTGCCCGGAAACCCGAAAATAATCGTCTTTCTGAGTGAAATTTTAAAAAATCAGTGATTTAACATAAAAAGCTAACATTTAAAGGATGTTAAGACGATGATTTCATTTTAATTTGACGAAATTTACGCCTAAATATTATTTGTTTATTTTCAAATATTTTACGGGTAGTCCAAAACAGGCGAAAATAGCGTCTTGTAACCCGATACCTTTTAGAACGCGCATAGCAATGGGAAAGAATGCCGTAGTGACAGACCGCCGTGTATTTTATCTTATATGGTGCACCCAGTATTTTTTGTGCACCTGATTTTTTAGGTTGGGTGCACCAGTGCACCTATTCCCAAAAATGAATTTCGAGCCCTGATGTTGGAAATACAAATGTGCAATGTTTCATCATTGTGGGCGTCAGGTCTAGGCATCCTATTATTGATCAAAATGGTACGATAGGAGCCATGAAGTCAACACATCAGGCTGGTTCAAAATTTAGATAATGAATTTTGAACTTTTAATGATACCACTGCATTGAAAGATGGAATAACTGTAACAACTAGGAAGAAAAGGACTGTTTTCAAGTGTTCAGGGCAAAGCATGTCGCATTTTGCAGTTGATTCTGAATTTTTTTTTTCAAATCAGAAAAAAATGAAGCGGGCGAATCCGTAAACCAAGAAATCGAATTGGTGTGGCCTTACCACACTGTGGCTCTGGTATATACAAGAGAACCCTGGGGTTATGTAGTAAGTAAATTTGTAAAGAGGTGCAAATTGTATCACCAAGGGGTCACCACACTGAGGAAAAAGTTGTTTACAAAGGGCCTTTGGAAGGAAAATGCTTGCATTGATTGGGACTGGAGCCTGCCATTAGTAGAATGACCAGTGGGGATGTTGATGTGAGAAAGGTGCCAGCTGGCTTGCCCTGCAGGTAGACAGGTTTCTACCCACTGCCCCTCCCTCCTAAAAAAAACACAAGGGAAAGGTGGAGGTGACAAGACATTTATAGGCAACAGCTGGGTATAAAGAGGATGTGTCTGCAGGCTGGAATAGCAAATTTTAAAAGGCATCCAATGCAATTTCAGGGTGGAAAAACTGGATTTTCAAAGTGAATTTTCTGGTCGTTCTTTTTTTCCAGTTAAATCACGTAGCATACTGATATCTGTGAGACAAAAATGAGATGTCACCAATAGAAAACTGTTGCTTGTTTTGTATCATAGGCTCAGGCTGGTCGTAGCTATTTGTGGGTGGTACTCAAAAAATAAAGAGACATCTCACGTAGGTTGTTCCTATAATATTTCAAATGCTTTGAGTGTACAACAATGATGGAAATGTGCCAAGAAATGGCAGTAAATGTCAATATCATATATCCTCATCCAGAATATTTTTTGATTTGCCGCTCTGAAATTGCATTGGAGTGTTGAGTGTCCAATATCATATGTTAAAATAATTCCACTCACTCACTCACTCACTATCCTGGTGTCAAATAATTCCAATTGATGTAGATCTAAGCCTGTGACATTTTGCCTACTCATTCCAGTCCAGTGTTAGACAAGGTCAGACCACACTTTGTCTGAGACACTGTAAGCTATAATTAGATGTTCATACAGGAGGAAGACCAGGAGGAACTTTGGTCAGTGCAGCTTGTAATTTGAGTAACGGAACCGGCATATCACAGTAATTATAGAAAGCGGGTTTTCAGAACTTTAGGTTTTCCATCCGCCAGCTGTTGTAGTGTGACCTGTAAAATTGTTGTGAAACAGAGAAGGCTATACCAAGTTAATTAGTTGGTTCTCAGATTTGCCTGCTTCATTCATGTGAAAAATAATTCAGGTTCTGAATTAACTTCAAATTGCTCATATTTTTTGCCCAAAAGTTGATGAAAGCTCCTTGTCTTCCTACTTTTCCATCTATCAATGCAGTGGTTTGAAAAGAAGTTAATGATTCATTGTCAAAATTACAAACTAGCCTGGTATATTGACGTTGCGGCTCCTATTGTAGCTTTTGAGGCTATCATAGGATGCCTAGGTCTGTTTTAATTTTTGAAAACTTTTTCCCTGTCGATTCATATTTTTTTCTAAAAAAAATCCAAGAACCAAGAAATCAAATTGGTGTGGCCCAAGGAAACTTGAGTTGACATGTTAAATTTCCTGAATAGAAAAACCATATCAAAAAGACCATATCAAGAAAGTAATATGGTATGTAGAAGTTTTATTCTCCTTATTAAATATTGTTACTTGTTAGGTTAGAGCATGGAGCTATATTGCAAATTCGTGCCCGGGGGCTAATTGCAGGAACAGAAGAAACATTTGGTAGAAAATTAGTACACATAGAACTACTGATAACTCCTAAGAAACTACTAGTAAAAACTACTGGGTTTGACTTCTTTTTTTAAGGCAGAGGAAGACAAAGGATCCCACTTTTTCTGTAATTTGTGGGTTTTTGGATGTTTAAGAGAAGAGTATTTTTTTTCTTTTGTATATGTGTGAAAGTTGGGGTAGAATTTGGAGGCTACATCAAAGAGTTATTATAATTTATAGCTCCATGGTTAGAGTGATTGTCTGCCTTGCCCTCTGACCCCTGTTGTTGTATGGGTCATCCTGTCCAGTCCCTTGGTTTCCTGTAACTTCCTGTTTCTTTGTCTTCTTCACTGAGAAAACTTCTACTCAATTTTGATTCTGTGATATGTGTATGTCTTTGTATAAAAATGTTAAAATTTACTATAATTGTTTTATTAGACGCTAAGGCCACGCCAATTTAATTTGTTGGTTCTCGGATTCGCCTCTTCATTTTTTTCTGATTTGCAAAAAAAAAAAAAAGATTCTGGTCTGAATCAACTGAAAAATGCTCATATTTTGCTCCCAACAGTTGAGGAAAGCCCTCTTCTTCCTAGTTGTTACAGTTTTCAATATTTTAATGCAGTGGTTTGGGTAAAAGTTAAAAATTCATTGTTTAAATTTTATCCCAGCCTTTTCCCAGCTCCAATCGAAGTATTTGGGGCTATAAAGTATAAAAGGATGCCTAGGCCTGTTTTTGTTTTTATTTTTTTTTTGCCCTGTCACTTCATATTTTTTTGGGAAAAAATCTGAGAACCAACAGATTCAATTGGTGTGGCCTAATATAGTGAGTGAGTGAGTGAGAATTGTTCTAATTTCTAGGGTCGTTTGTAGCCATAACCAAGGAGCTTGTTCCTTCTCATATCAGTACCACTAAACAAACCAGTAGTGTGGGATCCAAACCCTGGACCTTAGGATCCAGTACCTAGCCTGTAAATGAATTGTGACATTGTGAAATGGCATGTTGACAAAGATTGTATCTAGCTAAGCACCATTGCAACATTGCATTCAAGGCACAAAGGTTAGATTAGGTCATTATGATGTCATTGTTTGCAGACAAAACACTGGTAACAATGAGATTGCTAAGATAAGCAATGTTCACATGGCATGTTTACCTAGGTTTTTATTCACATCAGTCATATAGGTATATATTTAGCAAGTTGTCATGCAGCTTTGAGATATGCATTAACAGGACTCGAAATACAGGGTGCAAGTGCACCTTAGTTAGTGCAGGTATTTCTGATGTCTACCTGCACCTAACCTGCACTGGTCCATGTACTGGGTATATGCAGGTTAGTGCAGGTAAAATTGGAGCTGTGCAGGTATTTCTGATGTCTACCTGCACCTAACCTGCACTGGTCCATGTACTGGGTATATGCAGGTTAGTGCAGGTAAAATTGGAGCTGTGCAGGTATTTCTTATGTCTACCTGCACCTAACCTGCACTGGTCCATGTACTGGGCATATGTAGGTTAGTGCAGGTAAAATTGGAGCTGTGCAGGTATTTCTTATTGTCACGGTGGCGTAGAGAAGACACGGAGACTCAGAGATGTCGTCCTGTCGTTTCTTTAATCTTTTCAAGTCTGATCTCCCCAACGTTACCTTTCTAGAACCCCTTCCTTCGAACAGGTGTCGTTGCTACCTGTTCGAACACCTGCTCAACACCGCGTGCGCACGTGGTGATCACGTGCGCAAGGTGTGTTCGAACAGGCAGCGAACCCCCGCCCGAAGGAAGGGTTCCAACTATAGCTACTACAATGTATAAGGTAAAGTACAAGTGCTTAAGTTAATGTATAACTGTCACTTCGTGACATTATGTCTACCTGCACCTAACCTGCACTGGTCCATGTACTGGGTATATGCAGGTTAGTGCAGGTAAAATTGGAGCTGTGCAGGTATTTCTGATGTCTACCTGCACCTAACCTGTACTGGTCCATGTATTAGCTTCATATACAAATGTGGATTTTTATGGGTTCACCACACCACGAAGTGGTGGTGAACCCATATTGCTTTTTCTGATGTTTCTTCTCCTCCTTCTCCTTCTCCTCCTTCTTCTCCTGCCATTTTTTAAATGGATTCAGCTTCTTCATTTTAGGGCCTAAGGTCCTGAAATTTGGTATGGAGGTACAGTGGGCAAATACCCCTAGGCATTTTTTAAATTTTTGTGATACAGGCTTTTAGAAAAAATTTATTTGAGTTTTTTGGCTGTGTTATAGCAAATGTATTACTGTGTTAGTGTGCCGTGTTTACCACGTCTGGGCATGAGTCATCACAATGGAATGCAGGGCATCAACCAATAGGCATGCAGCTTTCCTCTATACTTCTTGCTGATTGGCTGTTGGGATTTAACTTGATTAACACCTGCACAGAGCATTTCCACCTGCACAGAGCATTTCTTGCTGATTGGCTGTTGGGATTTAACTTGATTAACACCTGCACAGAGCATTTCCATACTGACA
>NW_017803058.1:171138-175706 GCF_001625305.1 Branchiostoma belcheri | reverse complement strand
AAAGTCTGGTATGAACGCTAAGGGTTTTAGCCGGGTTTTTGAAAAACCGGTTGAAACCGCTAAATGTAAGTCTGGTATGAACAGGGTCTATGTCTTTATTCAAGTGTTTTGGTAGGTATTTCAAGCTTTTCTGCTCCAGCATTGGAATGCGGGGCATGAACGTTTTTTTATTTATTTTGAAAATCAACAGTTTGCATTATGCAATTAAAAATCCTAACCAATAAAGTAGGGAATAGCTATCCAACTGTTGTTTTAGTTGTATGTTACTTCATATTATAGTTATATCAATGTAAATCATTGTTTTCCCTTGTGTTTCTCATTCTTTCCCTGCCATGTCGTAAAATGTGGTGAACCCATCGCTGTATTTGCTCCAAAGCAAATATTGGCCTTTCTAGTTATTTGCTGCATTGACTGTTACCACCTATGATTGTATGAAGTCGAAAAGAAATAATGGCAATGGTTTCTGAACAGTTTGTAGTATGATCCATGCTTTTAAATTAAAGTCCAGAGTGGTGCAGGTAAAATTTGACTTGTGCAGGTAATTTTCAATGTTGCTTACACCAGTGCAGGTATGCAGAAAAAAAGTATTCCGAGCCCTAAATGAAAAAAAATGGTTTACTCGATGTAGAACTGTGAAGTAGAAAACATTTTGTACAACTAGAAGGTAAACCGTTCAGAACAGTAGCACATACATGTACGCTGTAATCCTAGAAGAAATCTTGATGACATTATTTCTAATTACTTATCAGGGCATTCTCCATCTGTGTGGGTTATATTTTATAGATTAACCATAAACCCAGTGAGACATGTCAGAATGATTGGAAATCCCTGCCACACGTCTATTCATTTGTGGATCTATTGTGTCTACAGCTGACACGGCAAAATCTAAATACCCAATCAGTTTCTATCAATATTCTACCGGTAATGCCAATCTGGCTACAAAGAATGTTCCTATTGACATTCATTGGTAAATCTATGAATGCATACCAATATTGTATGGCTTCGTAAGGCCACGCCAATTTAATTTGTTGGTTCTCGGATTTTTTCAGAAAAAATATGAAGCGACAGGGCGACCAAAAAAAAAAAGAAAAACAGGACAAGGCACCCCTTGATAGCTGGAAATGTTACAATATGAGCCATGAAGTGAACATACCGGGCTGGTTTATAATTAAAACAGTAGATTTTGAACTTTCATTGAAACAAAATTGCACTGTTACATTGAAAAACTTTAACAACTAGGAAGATAAGGACTTTCTTCAACCGTTGGAGCCAAAATATGTCTTTTATTGACCATTTTGCAGTTGATTTAGAACAAAAATTGTTTTTTTGCAAATCAGAAAAAATGGTCAGGGTGAATCTGAGAAACAACAAATTAAATTGGTGTGGCTTTAGCCCTGAGGAAAAAATTAGGGTCGGTAGGTAGGGATCATCTGGTTGTGTTTAAACTTTTTTTACTGTACCAGGAAATTTATATATTATTATGAGCAAAACATTTTGCAAAGCAGATTGTACAACATTTCATCACTCTCTCAGGTGTCTGATCATGGAGCTAGAAAAGGTTCATCAGCTCAAAAAATTTGTGTGGATCCCTGCAAAAAAGGCTACGGCCAGTTTTTTGGGGGGAAACAGGAAACACAAAATTTTTTTCCTATGCCTAAATATGATAGGAACCAGATGTTTGTGTTAGGGGAAGTGCATTGGGAGATCACCCCATATACTGATACAGCTTGAGATATAGGTTTTCCATTGTGAATTTATCAGGGTGTTCATATTCCCATTGGGACGGTGTCTAATAGCAGTGGAGCCTGACAAGGTAGTAATATAGCCTATAGGGTGTAGCAATTAATGGTAAGATCTACTGATGAAGGAATGGGCATCAGAATTACTATAAATCAGAATTGTTTTGCGATACACTTCTGTACAGTGAATTTACTGTAAAAATGAATTCAACTTTCTTTTAGCTGCACATGCTGTCACTGCGAATGTATAGTATCAAGAACATGTCCATTTTTCACGGACCATGAAAATTTGCTACCGCGAACATTAAGTGATTTACAGTAATCCCTGCTGGTAACCTGCGTCTATCATAACAGGTAGACTAGAGGTCATTCTAGGTGGTTGTTGAAAATGACTTTCATACTTGGGCATTTGTATCTGTGTAATACAGACTGGATTTACACAAAAAATATGACATACAAAAACTGGGTGTGTATGTGTGTATTACACAAACAGTGTAAATTGGACTTCTTTGACATACATACATTCAGAAATTTGTACACCAGCACTTGAATTAATGTTCTATTTAAACATATGTTCTTAACGTATGTCAAAGCAGTCTGCATTTACACGTAGGAAGAATTAGACTAATGTGTGTACGCAGTTTTCAGACCTCAGATATTTTGCCTTCATGTATAAATCGGGTCATAAGCTGAATAATTAGTATAGCAAGAAACATGTTACTAAACCAGTGATGTTTTGTTTTGTTTTGTTCCCTTGAAAAAGTTATAGTGATTTTTGGATTTTGCTTGCTTTGAACAATGGCAAAAATGACATAGCTTGATAATTTGTACATCCTTTGACAGGGGTATGTCAGACAGGTAGTTCAGTTCACAGCAGTTTCACAACACCTGAAGCAATGCACCACCCACGGTTTCAACTTCACAACTGTCAGGCTACTTCTAATTTTTCTGTATTAAGGCCACACCAATTTACTTTCTTGGTTAACAGATTCGCCGCTTCATTTTTTTCTGATTTGCAAATAAAAATAAAAATTCAGAATCAACTGCAAAATGCTCATATTTTGCCCTGAACAGTCCTTTTCTTACTTCTTGTTACAGTCATTCCATCTTTCAATGCAGTAGTATCATTAAAAGTTCAAAATTCATTGTTTAAATTTTGAACCAGCCTGATGTGTTGACTTCATGGCTCCTATCGTACCATTTTGGGCCATATTAGGATGCCTAGGCCTGTTTTTATTTTTATTTTTTTTTCGCCCGCCCGCTCCATTATTTTTCTAGAAAAATTCGTTAACCAAGAAATTAAATTGGTTAAGGCCCGATTTAGACTAGAAACGGTATACCGTTTCGAAACGGTACGAAACGTTTCGCCACAGAAAACGGTTAATCTTTACACACAGAGGCGGAAGCGTTTCGGGCCGCCCGTGGCGCAGGATGTTTCTGACCCACAGTGACCTATGATGACCTCCCCAAACCGCTTCTACGGTTTGCCTCATTGGCCTTACGATACTTGTGTTTCAGGGCCTTGAACTTCGCCCGAACCTGCTTTGGGGTGCGTAAATACCCCTCAGCCGCCAGCCCGTCCACAAGCATCTGCATGCCCTCCCTATTTAATACGCGAGGTCTCCAAGCGGGATTGTATAGTTTGATCGGCCCACAAGCTGATCAAGGGTCCAGACCCTCCCCTGGCCTTCTGCCATCCCCCCAGACATAAAGGATGACGAAAATTCGAGAAATACATGATATAAAATGGCGAAAATGGACACAATCGAATATGGCGCGAATTTACCAGAATATGGACGCGCGCGGGCTTATTAGCATGTAATTAGCATATGACACGTGACCTGGTTTACCGTTTCAAGAAACCCTTTGACTTTAGACCTAGCAAAAAGCGTTTCGGGCCCCCCGCTGAAGGGTTCTGAAACGGTCGAAAACCACGATGGAGGTGGTTTTCGGAAACGGTCCGCGAAAACCCATAACAAACCGTTTTTTCCTCTTTAGACCGGGAACGGTTAACCGTTCCGAAACGTTTCCCTGGCCAAAACCCCTTAAGCGTTTCTAGTCTAAATCGGGCCTAAGAGACATTTGTAACTAGCTCAGCACTTGTATTGTCTGAACACAAAAGGCCAATAAAATGTTGACACAGAGTGAACCAGTAAATCTTGGTATGTTTGCATGTGCATCAGGTAAACGTGTCTACCGGATATTATGAGTCAGTGGTTATAGTGTACTGTACTGTATAATTCTAAGGTTACAGGCCTCGAAATTAACTTTTTTCACTATTGTCACAGAATTTTCCCGAACATAGATTTCAATTGTCCCGAACTGAAGATGGACTGTCCCAGCCTGCTTTTTAGGAAATAAGTTGATGACAAAAATAAGAAAACAACAACTGAATTTGTACAACTTGAAGTCCACTTTATTAGTAAATGTAGGGAAATACATGATAATATCATGGGCATGGCACCGTCCCTGATATTTGGAATCCCTGATTGGTCAAATTTAAACGTTTGTCAGAGTATTATATATTTATAGGCTGCCAGCAGTCTGCAGCAGGATGGATGGATCGCGTTCCCAAATGACGTGGATGGTCTTAGAATTTTCCAATTGCCCCAAAATTGTCCCGAAACGTAATTTGAATTGTCCCAAGCTGAAAATTTAGTGTCATTTGACACTGGGACAATGTTAATTTCGAGCCCTGACAGCAATGGGAAATATTATTTTCTGTAGTGTTCTTTTATATATTGCAGGGGTTAAAATACTTTTTTTTTCCAGGTTGCCCGGGCGGCAACCTGGGTCAAAAGCCAGGTTGCCCCATCAGGATTTCAGGTT
>NW_017803058.1:148514-171118 GCF_001625305.1 Branchiostoma belcheri | reverse complement strand
AAACGTTTGTCAGAGTATTATATATTTATAGGCTGCCAGCAGTCTGCAGCAGGATGGATGGATCGCGTTCCCAAATGACGTGGATGGTCTTAGAATTTTCCAATTGCCCCAAAATTGTCCCGAAACGTAATTTGAATTGTCCCAAGCTGAAAATTTAGTGTCATGTGACACTGGGACAATGTTAATTTCGAGCCCTGGGTTAATTCTTTTTCTTTGGCACAGTAACTTGAACACTTTAGTAGTACATGTACTACTATATAAGGGGGTTAAAAACTAGTCCACCATGGAAATTGAGAAACCTTCACAATTGAAGGAATATGGATACACGAGAAATGGTAATAAAAATGAATGTGGGAAACACTCTTAGCCAAAGACTTGTCGAATTTCAGAATGTACTAAATTTGCCTTACATTCTAGGACACTTCCCAGTCAAGTTGTTGAGAGGGTGCAGTTTTCAACCAAACTGAAAGGAGGTCTGAAGTAGTCAGCCCTTTCCCTGTGCCTACTACACATACAAACAGGGAGGGGGAAGGATGTTATGGAACTGTGACGCATTGTTGTGTGAGATAAAGGGATTTGTCGCTTTTCCAAAAGGATTTTGTTGATGTTTTTGTTGTTTGCTGGGCTGGGACCTTTGCTTGTTTGCTCTGGCCCAAGGTGATGACATACCTGCCATTGATATCATGCCATCCATCTACAAATGGCTGTCTCAAATTATGCCAGCCGCCAATAGAAACACTTGGATCTAGAGGGAATGGAAAGATTACCTTGCCACTAGTGTTCAATACATTTGATTTTCGTCAAGTATCAGAGTTATCAGCCAAGAATTGAGGTGTTTCTTATTCTTTCCTAGAAGAGGGCCTGCAAGGGGGGGTAGTGATTACGAATTATGCAAAATTTTTGCCGCCTATTACGAATTACGTTAAAGTTTCAGAGCTGATTAAGACTTTACAATTTGCGGCTAATGTCCAATTATGAATTACGTTGATTTTTGCGGAGGCTGCCTACGAATTACGAAGTCTAAAAAGGCCTGATTACGCCTTACGAAAAAGGGCTTGCAGGCCCTCCTAGAAGTATCAGACTCAGAGAGTGGAACTCGCTGCCACCAAGTACAGTAGGTCAATCACTAGAAAGCTTTAAACAACTCCTGCAGTTAGATGTGTAAAGATTGGGTGTAACAAGTCGTTCGGTGTAATATAGCTAGCTGCCGCTGCGCCGCGTGTCTGCGAAGCCAATGTGTTATGATGAAGGGCAGTTTTACCGGCTATACAGATACAGATATAGATGTCACAGTGTATTTTGAATGGTAGTCTCATAATTGCGCCATCATTCAATATACTAGTACTGTAAAACACTTTATGCTAACGCAGTAACGGTAGCAAAAGGTTGCAGTCTGAGAAAAATGAACATGTTTGCGGAACTATACGTTCTATTAAAAGAAAGTTTGCGAAAACCGTGAATGAAAGTTACCGCCAAAAAAATAATGATTTACAGTATATTCAAATAGCAATGTGGCTTTTACAATCAGATTTTCAGTGGCCTTTACAAGTAGCTTTTCCAAAGGTGTTGGTAAAGCTCATTCATTCCCCTGATGGGGCATTTGCTTTGAACTAGAAGTGGCCTCTGTAAGCACCATCTGTTTTGGATATCCCTCTGATTAGAAAACTGGATGTGAGGATGGAATCCCAAGGGAAAGGCGGTATTGTTGCTTTTTGTGTGGCTAGGTCTGCTAAAGGGGTAAAGGATCCATCAAAGATAGGATTGTGGTGGTAAGAACGTTGATCAACAGGACTGATTGCTTTTCCCCATGAATAGGCTCTAAAATCTATGAATAGATGAGGCCATGCCAATTTGATTAATTGGTTGTTGGATTAATTTTCTCTGGTTTGAAAAAAAAAATTAAAATTCTGGCTCGGAATCAACTCCAAAATGCTCATATTTTAGCACGAGAATATGATAAACTGATATAATTGATGGATATGAGGATCCTATTTGTTAAATCGGAATTATCGGGATTATTATTAAAAGGGGAATAATCTATAATTTGTCAGTCATAAAGATTAACATCATTTGGCAAAGGTATGAAATCAGGGAACTCTAGTTTTCTATTTTTTCCCTTTTCCCTTCATATTTTTTTAGAAAATGTATGAGAACCAACAAATCAAATTGGTGTGGCCTAATCTGGTAATCCATTTTGAATTATAGGTTGAGACAAGCTTGCATTCTTCACTTTTATTTTTTGAATTTGGATAACTCCACTGGTTTCAGTTCTGTTGCGAAAGCCATATGTTCTGAAAGCCCTATGTAACTTTAGGGTAAGTCCATAGCAAGTTGAACCCTTTCCTTAGAATTAAAAAAAAAAAATCAATTTTTCCATGTCAAAAGCTTTTGAAAAATCCCTGTGTAATGAGCATTTGTGATTCGTCCCCAGAGAAGGAAATGGACATTCAGTTTGTTTGTCTTCATGGATTTTCCAGCATGTCATAGTGTCAACAGCCGTGTGGGTCTGATCAAAGAGGAAAGTAAACTTGTCAGGGAATGTGTTTGCTGCCTGTTGTTGTAATTTCGGCGCGGTGCGTATTGTCAGCGAGTTCTTTGACCACAGCAGAATTACAGGAAGTCTGTTTCTGTTCTGCTGGGAGATATTTGCTTAACGCAACATAATATGAAAATTCAGAGTGATTCAAAGTCTCTAAATTCTCTTGCTTACAGTGTATTTCTGTGTATTTTACCTCCATGCTTACAGTAACACAGAATATGTGTGAAAAACGTGATAAAAAAAAAGCTGCCACAAAAACATGCTGATGAAACGTAGATCTAAAATATGACAGGATCAGTTTGAATCATGAAACAATTTCAACTGAAAATTCAGTGATTCAATCCCCTGCCTTCTCTTCTCTTGCACACTGTAACGCGGAAGGAAAATGTATAAAAAACGTGGTGGGCGATGATAGTAGTTGATAAAAACAGCTGCCACAAACAATATACTGATAAAACGAAGATGGACAATATGACAGGATCAATTTGAACCATCTGGTTGTCCTGATATTGATATTAGAGGAGGTCATAGCATGTAGGAAGAGCAGAAAAAGATCAGATAAAAAGTCACTTTTATCTGGTAAAAGTATGAAGTTATGTATGATGCACACATGTAGTTGAACTGTGTTTATTTGGATCCAAACTGCTAGTTGTTGTTGATGACTCTTCCAGTTGTTGTTGTTTATTTTTACATGAGAAACACATTGCAGGAAGCGCCCTTTGTACAAGTGGGAGGAGTCAGTGGTGTTTGGATAAAATATGAGCTGTGAAATCCTTTATCAGGGCAGCTCATTACTCATGAATGGGGATGATCTTGCCCAATTGGCTTGTCAATTGTTCTGTATAGAAGAAGTCCATAAAACAGGTATACTACTGGTAATAAAGGGATTTCCTTGTAGGGAATGCCCTTTGTTTGTGTTTGGGTGTGATTTGGGTCAGGGTGTGTGAGGATAAGGTGTGAAAAGACTTCAGTAAACTTGTTACATGTTCCCCAGGAACTTGTGGCTAGGCAGTGTTGACACTGATATGTTGACTGTTTGTAAAGCTAACCCTGGAAGGGGAAACCAAGCTGGAACTGTAGTACAGGGGGTTTAGAGTATTCTGTAATCATTACAGAACTGGAGTGCATCATGTGATAGATGGGTGAATGAATGCAGCTGATTTGTCACAATATCTTGGAGCCCCCCTGGGATAACCTCCATATTTGGGGACGTATATCACGCTTGTTTTTCCCTCCTGAGACCCACATGGTTAGGACAGTTGGGATAACCCACTTCCACCCCTCAGCAAAAAATGTTAACGGCCAGTTGTCGTGAGGCAGTGAGAGAGGTCCAGATGTGGGTGTGGAGTACTAATGGTGGTTAGGCCCCTTCTACCCCCCCAGCCATGGAGCTACCCCCCTCGGAAGTACGCTTCCTCCTGGAGGCAGAGAAACGGAAGGCGAGGCGGCGTGCCAAGTTGTCCTTTCGGCGTACGTCCACCGACTTTCTGCATGCTTTACTCTACACCAGACCAGAGGCCAAGCGATATATGAGGTTAGAGTTGTCATGGTGGGTAACCCTGTGTAGCTACTGAAGCAGCAAAACAACTGCTGTCTCTTTATTCTGCAATATCTGGTCTTAGTCGGCAATATTTTCTCAGATCTCCCGTCCAGCTTGGTTTGATTTTTCATAAAAATATCGGCACTTCCTGTGGTGTAAAAAAGCGGTTAGGTTCAGACCAAGGCTGCAGCTGTTGCAGTTCTAAAGCAAGTATAAAGGCAGTGCAAATACTTCTCTTTGTGGGACAGACCCTTTCGCCAGGAACAGCTGGCTCTCGAGAGCGCTGTTTCAACACGTTCAAAGCTCCTAGGTTACAGTTTGCCAGTATTTCTTCTATAGTTCGAACTTATAGCAGCAGCCTTCCTTTGGAAGGAGAAGGAATTAAATCTGGCCAGGCAGCATTCTTCCCAGATGCTCTGTTTGCTTATCTGGACATAGTTAGTAGCAGAGGGAAGATCACACCAACTGTCTGCAATACCAATGTATATGTGACCTTAGTTAGCCAAGACACTGCGAGACCGATGTGCTATTTGAGTAGGACAGACCAGTGGACTGGTGGTTAATAAGGACAGACCAGTGGTCAGTGTTTACCTAGAGGATGTTTTATGGAAGAGTACACCCTGTCCCTGTCACTGTTGCCAATTTTAGAGTCAGGGGAAATATGGAGGGATCCTCCTCTCTCCCAATTAGCCCCCAGACTATTAATGATGCGGGGTTTCTTTGATACCGGCATAGCTAAGATGCCAGCTTAGCTGGTGCAATCACGGTTAGTGAGGAGTTTGTGTGAGCGGCGATTAATCCGTGCCTGTCCATTTATAGAGCAGTTTTTTCCTCGCTTGACATGCTGGTGGGGTGACAGTCATTATGGATGATTCCCTTGGTACTAAGGAGTAGGCATAGGCCAGCTTTATAAATTATAGTGTCCCATCAAACTAAAGTTTAGTCCTCTATGTTTAATTGTATGGGATGCAGCCATATCTTTTAATTACAATATTGTAACGCGGCCAAGAGCGATTTTCGTTTGTTGTCGTAATGGGAAAATCGCGGGGACATAAACGGAATGGCTCACAATAGAGACCTAATTTCGGTGTGAAGTTGGCGTGACCTCTTGTCCCCCCATGGGTCCTGTAGAATCACCCATTTGATTTCCAGGTCCAGTGCTTTAATCAGACTACTGGGTATTCTTCCCTTTTACACACTGTACAGACCTGGCTATCTCTGTGGGCAGGGCTTGAAATTCATTTTTGGGATTAGGTGCACTAGTGTACCCAACCTAAAAACTTAGGTGCACAGAAAATTTTTGGGTGCACCATATAAAACAAAACCTAATTACAGATCTAACTGCTTCTCTTCCAAGCTTGAATATGAAATGGGACCTAACTTCAAAATCTTAAACAAGTTACTGATATGATATGATATGATATGAATCTTTATTGCATGTTCTTGCCCAGGTGGGCTAAATGCACAAGAGGATATCCAGTATGTAAAACATGAGTATTTCATACTGGTACACTATATTCTAATGCAAAGTGCTAGGAATCTATACATTACAATAATACTATAAACTTCCTATCATCTACTGTTAGTTGCCCTTTCTTCTCTCTTTTTGAAACATTTGGAAACATAATTACATAGTTTGTCTATTGTATATTCGTTCTTGTATGATATCAAGTGTTTAAACATGTCCTGCTTTGACATTTTCTTACATATCTTGTCTAATTGTAAAGTATCAAATAGCTCTTGGCGTTCATCTTTATATAATGTACAGTCAAGTAGAAAGTGTATCTCGTTTTCAACATATAAATGATTACAGAATTCGCACGTTCTATCTTTCAGAGGGGTACGGCTAATGCGAAGTTTACACATGGCTCTGCGATGTTACTACAACAAAGATTATATAATTTTTCTGACAATTAGATGTCAAGAATATCCTGTATACTTTATATTTTATATGTACAAAAATACCTACAAAAATATTTTGGGTGCACCGGTGCACCTAATCTCCAAGCAGATCTTTTGGTGGGGGTAAGACAGTATCAGTCTGTATCCGGTGGGGAACTGGATACAGACTGGCCAATTTGATACTGTCTTACCCCCACCAAAAGATCTGCTTGGAGATTACGGTGCACCCACAGAAAAACATTGGGTGCACAGCTCCAATTTTGGGTGCACTAAAGGTGCACATGCACCCAGTATTTCCAGCCCTGTACACACTGTACAATGTACAGACCTGGCTATCTCAGTGGGTCAGTTTGATGGAGGACCTGGGTTATCTTGGCCATCTTCAATTTTCTCTCCCTTTGTTGCTGGTAGATAGAAATGGTCCAACTGTAGCTAGCCTTGGTGCCAGGACGTTTTATGTGACTAGACACCATGGCTAGGTCTTGATTACCGAAGCAAGGACATCGGGAGAGAAAAGCTAAATCTTCTGTTTTAGACTTCAGTGATGCCCTTGTCGGGGCATTGGGTAAAATTAGGAATGAACATACCTTTGTTAGGCCACAGTAAGTAATTTTTATGGATGACATCAGCGCGCGCATTGATTTTCGCCTGATTTTGGAACAAAAAAAAAACAAGAAATTTTGTTGCCTTATGACAGTGGTCAATATGCCGAAAATGGGCAAAGATGTCTGTTGCCATGCCGGAAGGTGAATGGCAGATATCTATGAAGGGAGGAGACAAGAAAAGGATCTGATCTAATGTTTTGTTTCTTACTTTGATGCAGTGATATGTGATGCTGGCAGTGTATATGTGATGTTCCCACTGAATCAAAACCATTTGTATACTGATTGAGTAAAAATTTTAAATTGTAGGAACCTTGTTTTTTTCGGCCCGCCTTGTTTTTTTTCGCCCGCTCGCATTAGATTTGGAGTCTGCGGAGGATGTCATCCATAAAATTGACTTGCTGTAGCCTTATCATTTGTACATCTCGTAAAAGCAGGTAGCAACAGGTAAGAAATGCAGTCTTATCAGTAGGATTAAGGTTCGGTCCATCTCTTCAGCCATTAGTGCACATCCAGAGAGGCACATTACTGTATCTGTAGTGAAAAATGTTCCAATAACAATATAGGGATTCATATGGCACCATCACATCAGACAAGACAAAATTGGCCTCTGATTACTGTAAATCACAATTTTTTGGTAGTACTTTTACATTCGCGGTTTTTCGGGGTCACTTCTGTACCGTGATACCGTGGTACATTGAAGAACTAGGAAGAAAAGGACTTTCCCTAACCGTTGGGGCCAAAATATGTCTTTCATTCAATTGAGCATTTTGTAGTTAATTTAGAATAAATTTTTTTTTTTTTTGCAAATCAGAAAAAAATGGACGGCGAATCTGAGAAGCAACAAATTAAATTGGTGTGGCCTAACGAAAAAAATAATCCTCAAACCGATGTAGAGCCCTGGGTGAAGGGGTGTGATTGTCGTGAGCTCCTTGATCTTGAACTCAGACATGGCTGGAAGTGAAGTCATTAGGCCACACCAATTTAATTTCTTGGTTAACAGATTTTTCTAGAAAAATAGTGGAGCGGGCAGGCGAAAAAAATAAAAATAAAAACAGGCCTAGGCATCCTGGCCCAAAATGGTACGATAGGAGCCATGAAGTCAACACACCAGGCTGGTTCAAAATTTAAACAATGAATTTTGAACTTTTAATGATAGCACTGCATTGAAAGATGGAATAACTGTAACAACTAGGAAGAAAAGGACTTTCCTCAACTATTGGGGGTAAAATATGAGCATTTTTGAGTGATTCAGAACCTAAATTTTTTTTTTTGTAATCAGACAAAAATGGACAGGGTGAATACGAGAAACAACAAATTAAATTGGTGTGGCCTAAGCGGGGTAACAAGGGTGAATATAGGGGCAGGTAAAATGTGTGGCCTGTAGGGCCCCTTGTGTTAGAACTGAATGCTTTCCCTCCATGTGACAAATTACACCAGCACCCAACACAAGTCCTGTAGTCTTGCTCAGGTCAGGCTAATTTCACGCTCACACATTGGGGGCCCACAAATGTCAAAGGGCCATTGTTCTGTATTGTTAGTGTGGGGTATTGTTGCTGTACAATTACCATAAGGTTAATTTGCTTTTGGGGGAGGGATTTTTGAAAAGCTCTGTTACAGGAATTAGAGTATGTGACCTGCATAATTTAGTAGGAGATTATATGACTGAATGGCACATGCAATGGATGTATCTTATTGTTTGTTCCTGTAAATATTTGTAATTATACAGCTGTGGGCGTAAAATGTTATTCTTTTCATTACTTATCTTCAGTTCATTGTATATTGATGACTAAGATAGGTTTTATACAAAGACACTATGAATATATATATTTTAATTGACATGCAAATGACAAGAACCTGTAGAAGTATATACTGTAGAAAACTGTATAAAAGTTAAAAGTAGAACACTGTGTTTTCCGTATTGTAGAAGGGAACCCATGTACAATGCTACATTCTACATTTGTGACTCCTGAGGTATTTTCTACAAAAGTTATCTCTGTCAGTCTTCGACAGATATAGATTTAGAAATGAGACAGTAATAGAATCCCCCACCCTGTCATATATATTGTTGCACGTCTCGTAAAATGGTCAAAGGCACCAACCAATATTATGATTTTATGCTCGATCGGTGTCTTCCCAGTACCTGTATTCTTCTGCAAGGGTACTTAGGCCACAGCAAGTTATTTTTATGGATGACATCAGCACGTGCATTAATTTTCGCCCGATTTCGAAAAAAAAAATTTTTGTTGCCTTCTGACAGTGGTCAGTCGCAATGCCGAAAATGGGCAAAGATGCCAAAAGGTGAATGGCAGATAACTATGAAGAGAGGAGCCAAGAAAAGGCTCTGATTTCTGATGTTTTGTTTTTACTTTGATGCAGTGATATGTGATGTTGGTTGTGTATATGTGATGTTCCCACTGAAAACCATTTGTACAATGTGGGAACCTTGTTTTTGTTGGCCCGCGTTGTTGTTTTTTTTGCTCGCTCGCATTAGTTTTGGAGTCTGCGGAGGATGTCATCCAGAAAATTTACTTGTTGCGGCCTTACTGACATTGACCAGTAAAGTAGTAAAGCTTTAGCACTATTGGAAGGGACAAGTTCACTGATCCTGATGTATGTGTTAGTGACAGGGAGGATACATCCATACATCCAGTATGGTCAGTGTCATAGACTCATGCCCTTCATGCTTGGAGGGTCTGTTTCAAGAACTCACAATTCACTTTATGTTCAGGGTACTAAAAGTTAATGTAGTAAAATGAAGGTGTTTACAGAACTATATGTTCGCTGTGGCGGCAGGTGCAGGAAAAAGAAAGTTGGCAAATTATTTGTTCTCGGTAAGGCCACACCAATTCAATGCAGTGGTATCATTAAAAGTTCAAAATTCATTGTTTAAATTTTGAACCAGCCTGGTGTGTTGACTTCATGGCTCCTATCGTACCATTTTGGGCCATAATAGGATGCCTAGGCCTGTTTTATTTTTTTCATTTTTTTGGCCCGCCTGCTCCGTTATTTTTGTAGAAATATCTGTTAACCAATCTGTTAACCAAGAAATTAAATTGGTTTGGCCTAAGGGTGTTAAAATATGGTCCGTGTCAACCTACCCTGTATTTTTCTGACTAAACTTAGTCTAGGGGTATGGTCATTTATTTATGCCAAGCATAAGAAACTAGAAATGCAAATTACCAAACTGTATTTGAAAACAAAAAGGCACAAGTAAAAACAGCAAGCATCAAAATTGGTACAGTTTCAATATACATGTACATGTACTATGAATATAATTTCTTGGCGGGTGTGATATATCAATTGCCAGTAGATAGGTAACTATACCACACAGATGGAAATTCTAAGTCTGAAAGTGTAACCAATATCCAGTCTGGAAATTGAAATTGAATCCCAAGTTTCATCTGCTTTCATGGATTGACTTGATGCAAGATTTAGTTGACCCCAAGCTAGTAGTGATGAAGAAATTGGAAATGCATGGCTTGTTGATGATAAAATACCCGAGCGAGTGAAGCGTGGGTAGACTTGAGTAAAAGTTCCCACCTACAAGCTGACATAAAATCTTTACTTGGCACCCTGCCATCTTCATCTGACTTTGTGTGATGTTGATGCCTTTTTGTGATGGTAAGGATAATGTATAATATCTCAACTGCTAGAGGGTCTTTTCAAGGTGATTGTTACGTCTGGGAGTTGATGGTGATATTTTGAGGAGGGGAGGTGTGACTGAAGGTCGTTTGAAGGTGACAGGAGGGGGAGGGGCATGCTCGTGATAAGTGCCTTCCCAGGTGGTCCTGGGATGTCAATGACCTGGCCAGAGGAGGGTGACGCATGGCACACACACTACCACAGTCCAGTTCCAGTTGTTGTTCTAGGTAAGAAAAGTAGCCCAGGTTTTTCACGGTTTTGGATCCTCTGCAACTGTGGAGGTTTCTACATGTGTATAACTCTCACCTCAAGCACTGATGGACTAAAGAGGTCTGTAAGAGATACCACAGGACCTGATGTGTTGATGATCATGAGGTGACTTGATGACCACTCCTGGAGGTTGGATGAGATGGTTTGAAGTCAGCCCTGCCCCACCACCAGAGAGGATATCATCTTTCAATGCTCCCTGGGTCCTGGCACAAGTAGGACAAAGAGGGTTGTGCTTGACAGCACTGTTGTTCCTGTGCAACACAACTCAACAGGCCACTCCAGTCTCCTCTTGTCACGACTAGAAACAAGTTTGTTCCTGTCTGCACGCTTTTACCCCCGGCCGCACAAAAACGCTGAAGTACGATGTTGTAAAGGCAATGAATGGATGACGGCGTGGTGAGGAATCGATAGCGGGCAGTTATCCAATGTCCGAAGCATCGCCTGCATCACCACAGTTTGGTCAGCACCTGTGAGCTAGACTGAAGGAAAGAGAAAGGAAGAACCATGTACCTGTGTATGCTAAACTCCTACCCAGACCAGGAAAAGCAGTGTTTCCTTGGTAAGTTGTCAGTGTCACACACAGGGAGCTTGTTACCAGGCAACTTGTTGGGATAATTTTATTACTTTTTGAGGGGAAAGAAAGCAAGAATTATGTACCTGTGTATGTTAAACTCCTATCCTGACCAGGAAAAGCAGTGTTTTCTCGGTGAGTTGTCACACACGGGGAACAGTCACCAGGCAACTTGTTGGGATAATTTTGTTACTTTTTGAGGGGAAAGAAAGCAAGAATCATGTACCTGTATGCTAAACTCTTCCCCAGACCAGGAAAAGCAGTGTTTTCTCGGTAAGTTGTCAGTGTCACACACGGAGAGCAGTCACCAGACAACTTGTCGGGATAATTTTGTTACTTTTTGAGGGGAAAGAAAGCAAGAATCATGTACCTGTGTGTACTAAATTCTATCCAAACCAGAAAAAGCAGTGTAAGTGCTCACACACAGAGCAGTCACCAGGCAACTTGTCGGGATAATTTTGTTACTTTTCGCCATGATGACCTATTTTTTCACAGAGCTGTTTACTCACGGATTTTCCCTGTGTTCCCAAAACAAGCCAGGACTGTACTGTTAGGAGATTATATGGGTGGTGGCCGGGGGATTTTGGACCACAGAACCACCAGATCCCACCTGCTAAGATACAATAATAAACTTGGAAAGTCATGTGATGTTTTCAGTGCATCCATGGATTTTAGCTTCTGCAAACATAGTGTGGTATATCACTATATGTATTATGATGGTCAGAAGTTTAACCATATCTTTGTAGCATCTCAATATTATATGGAAAAAAACATTGACAGGTCCAACCGTCCAATAGTAACTTTATCTTAGCAGGTTTGTGTTCCGAAATGCATTGGTCTACTGTACGGATAGATATGCGAAACTTCAGCCTGATGAATTAGTTGTCAACAGACTTGGCATTGGTAGCAAATATTATTGAAAGGTCCAAATTTGATTCAGTGTTCTGTTGCATTTAGTATGATAGGTATAGATGTTATGTAAATGACTCAGACTTCGCTATTTTGAGCAAGTTACTAGGGCCATTTTGCATACTTAGTGCTGTGTACCGGTTCACTGGACTTGGATCCGGACTTGTAAGAATGTTTAGGTTCAAGTCCAAAAAAACCTAAAGCCTTCCGTGGATTGCAAAATCTTTGCTGCAAAATGATGAAAACATTGCCATCGGGCATCGTCAAGTGTTGGCCTCCATGTTATGTGGCCAAAGTTTCACCCAGACAACATTGCAAGGTTGTCAACATACAATTTTGTATATGCCATGGGTTTAGGTCCAGAACTTTTCTTCCCAAACCACCTGAAACCACCTTTCAAAATCTGTGCCGCAAAATGATGAAAACATTGCCATCGGGCATTGTCAAGTGTCAGCCTCCATGTTATGTGGCCAAACTTTCACCCAGACAACATTGCAAGGTTGCCAACATGCAATTTTGTATATGCCATGGGTTTAGGACTGGACTTACAAGTCCAGAACTGAATCTAAACCTGTGGACTTGAATCCAGACCTGAACCTAAATGTGGGTTTAGGTATGCAGCACTATGTTTGGGTGTGTGTGTAACCTGTTTCTATCTGAAGTTGTAACAGTAGTTACTTTCCATATGCTGAACCCCTACCCATGTAGACCCTGATTTGTAACTCTCTTCATATCTGGAATCCTTCCAGCCAGACAGTAGGTGACACTGGATAGCTGGGACACTTAATTTTTGCCAGCTTTGCGGGCGCTCACTGGTACACACGGACGTGTTTGAACCAGCGTAATTGTCATGTCCATGGTAACATAGGATGATTGGTACACGATAGAGTTTCACCTTGTCAAATTTGGACGCAAACCTTCCCTGGGAGGATTTTCAAATTTACAGACTTGGGTAGATTGGGGCTTTGAGGTTGGAGAATTGATGGAGTATCTTAACAGTCCTTGTCATCGATTCACCTGGAACAAGAAGTGGGGGAAAGGTAGGATGTGTGCTGACTTGATGAGGTCTCTGTGTGTTTCAGTGATGATCAAATGACGAGTGAGGACATGACTAGAATATGATTTTTTCATACAACATTCAGTGCAGTTTTTAGGGCTGGCAACCCCGATAAAGCCAATATTCTAGTCATTTATCTACATACAGAGTTGAAACCAAACCATCCTGATGTACATTGACCCTCATGGACAAAAAATATCCTAAATTCTGACAGAAAGATTTTCACGAAGATTGCCTTATTCAGAATATTTCCAGTTTTGCTGCCCTGAAATCGCATTGGATGCCTTTAATCTACAGTACCCATTTTTTAGGTGAATGTTAGTATCTTGTGATGTTTCTCATATTATCATATATGATATAAACATCCTGTCATTGGCACAAACATGGTGTGTTATGTCATAGGGATAATCTTCATATTTTGCCTTTAATGTTTATATTTTGGTTTTGAAACACGACGTGTTGGCATTGCGCCATTGCCCTCAACAGTGTTGGCATACAGATTGGATATTAGAGATCTGGGTTTGGCCCTTGGGTTTGTGTGTTGAACACTTTTATACATGGAGGCTATGTCTAACAGAATAGACATTAAAGTTTGTAATATCCTTGTTTCTTGCAAAAGTTACATTATGTAAGCAAATTTGGGTGTCCAGTGTTGGAAAAATACAGCCTACATTATGAAACTGCACTGAAGTTTCCAAAAGTTATAGAAATGATATAATGAATTGGTATACCTAGGATGTGATAAATTGTTATACTTGCGCCAAAACTGAAAAAAAGAAGTTACTTGGTATTCTACGATTGATATACATTGTACTTGTACGTTTTTCCAGACAACTTACAAACATATGGTCTGGCTCTTTTTGACACTGTTTCAAAAGGCCAAACTGTAAAATTGGCATAGCCTAAACACTGCTGCGAAAGGAGGAAATACGGTCGGATTGCTTAGAAAGGTGTGACACAGAAATGATAGGGTTTTGGGTGCTAAGGATAATCATTTGGACAGGTCCATGGGATTTTTTCACATTCTTTGTCTGGAGTGACCTCTGATTATTGTAGGTCATCCTTGGTGGGATAATCTCTCTGCAGATTGTCTACTCAGCTTCTTATTCTTCCCATCTTAGGCCATACTAATTTAATTTCTTGGTTAACGGATTCGTCCGCTTCAATTTTTTTCTGATGTGCAAAAAAAATTAAAAAATTCAGAATCAACTCCAAAATGCTCTTATTTTGCCCTGAACAGTTGAAAACAGTCCTTTTCTTCCTAGTTGTTACAGGTATTCCATCTTTCAATGCAGTGATATCATGAAAAGTTCAAAATTCAATGTTAAAATTTTGAACCAGCCTGGTGTGTTGACTTCATGGCTCCTATCGTACCATTTTGCGCCATAATAGGATGCATAGGCCTGTTTTTATTTTTATTTATTTTTTCGCCCGCTTGCTGCATGCTGCATTATTTTTCTAGAAAAATCCGTTAACCAAGAAATTAAATTGGTGTGGCCATACCATGAACTAATGATTCGCTGACTTTCTTTTTGCTGCACCTGCCGCCACCGCGAACGTATAGTTCCGAGAACATGTCCTTTTTTTCTCAGGCCACACACTTTTGCTACAGCGAAAATGAACCAATTTACAGTATATTGCTTCAAACATGCTCCAACCACTCACTGCTTATTCAGATTCCGTACACATGGTATGGTGGGTTCTCAAAGTTCCTTGGGAGTTGAAAAGTTCACTGTGCTCTGAAAGAAAAACTCTCAACTTGTTAGCTGGGTGGAGAACAGGCTCTTCGGGGATCGGTTTTCAATTAAGAAGATGTAACTCAATATTCCATGGCTTGTTATTCTCTGTCTTGAACATGACTAGAAGGCAGAGTCCTTTGTTTGCACATTCCTGAAAAGTTGGTGCAGCTCCAAGAAAGACATTAAAGTAATAATTTTTAGTCATGACTGAAGGAACCAAAAGAAGATAAGCATTTCCTGTGATATGGGAGGGGGGCATTCTTTCCTGACTCTGCTATTTCATATTTGCATAGAACCATCATTTTAGACAACTCTTGTTATACTTAAGGCAGGGCTCGAAATACTGGGTGCATGTGCACCTTAGTCAAGTTAGTGCACCCAAATTTGGAGCTGTGCACCCAATTTTTTTCTGTAGGTGCACTAGTGCACCCAAATATTTTTGTGGGTAGTTTTGTACATATCAATGTATAATAGTATACAAGATATTCTTGTCATCTAAGTGTCAGTTGTTGTAGTACTTGTCTAAGATTTCAAAATAGTTCCTATTTCAGATCCAAGCTCAGAAGAGAAGCAGTAAGATCTGTAATTAGGTTTTGTTTTACATGGTGCACCCCAAAATTTTTTTGTGCACCTAATTTTTTAGGTTGGGTGCACCAGTGCACCTATTCCCAAAAATGAATTTCGAGCCCTGCTGCTTAAAGGCAAGTGAAATTATATGTTAGCTAATATTATTTTTCATTATCATTGATACCAGATGGTCTTTCCTTCTTCACAAGCTAGTGTTCTGACATATTTTCCATAAGTCATCAGACTCCCAGTTTTGCTGATAATTGATTCCACAGCTCTCGCCTGTGGGAAATAGCGCTCTTATCTTTGCCAATTTCATTTTAGGAAACAACTGTAGGCAAGAGGAAATGAAGTCACTGTCTCCTATGGGAAAAAATCAGTCTCTGGGCTTGTATATAAGATTATTTTTTGATTGGACATCCAGATATATGCATACGATAACCAATAAACCTTACCATATGCAATATAAATTAAACTTGGTGAGGAAGTTATAGTCCCAGTTATATCCTTGTCAAAATGAGGTTGTGATCTAGGATGTTCTTTGTTTTGTATTGGTCTTTGGAGTGCTTACAAAATACTAGGACATATTTTTGTGCTCAATGAGAGGTTTCAGATTTGCCCAGAGCACTTAAGGCCACACCAATTTAATTTGTTGTTTCTCAGATTTTTTCAGAAAAAATATGAAGCAACAGGGCGAAAACTTAAAACAACTAGGAAGAAAAGGACTTTCTTCAACCGTTGGAGCCAAAACATCTCTTTCATTAAGCATTTTGCAGTTGATTCAGAACCTAAAATCTTTTTTTTTCTGCAAATCAGAAAAAAATGGACAGGGCGAAGCCGTGAAACAACGAATTAAATTGATGTGGCCTTACCTTTACTTGGTTTTATTTTGGTATGGAAAGGAAGAAACAGGACAGTCTTTATGTTAGCTACAATCTTAGGTTTTGCTGGAAAAAGTGCAGGATTTGTTGAAATCATTGAGTCATGGTTGAAATGCTTTTGTGGAAAACACAGTACAGACTGCTATTGTCAGCTTGTTGTTTCACATTTGCAGGCAATTTCTAGAAACAAATTAGGAAGGTGATTTAGTCCCAGAACGTTTTCCAGTTCTTTAATACCTGCCTGCGGTGTCTAATGGGCATGTTAACCTTTTAACCAACCTGTAAGTGTGAAAAAATGAGATAATTGCCCCTCAACGCGGGAGCTTCAGTTCACCAGAGGTGGAAATGAGAAGGTAGTGTTATCTGATGGTTTTAAGAGGGCCTGCATGCCCTTTTTCATAAGGCGTAATCAGGTCTTTTTAGTCTTCATAATCCGTAGGCAGCCAGCCAAAATCATTGTAATTCGTAATCAGTACATAACGCGTATTGTTCTTAATCAGCTGCAGGGATCTCCCCAGAAATTTAGGACAGAATGGAGGAGGGTGTGAAATATCGGTAAATTTGACCAAAGAACCCTGGAAAAGGGTGTAAAAACACTAGTTTTGAAAATTAACAGGGTGGAGCTGAGATAAGGACTGGGTAGAGGAGCTCCACTGCTCCATTGTTTAGGGAGGTCCCTGAGCTCTGAGAAGTTAAAGTAATTTGTAATCGGTGGCGAAAATTTTGCGTAATTCGTAATCACTACCCCCCATGCAGACCCTCTTTTCACCTGTGGCTCTTGGTGAGGGTTGGTGCAGGAAGGAAGGAAGGATACCATGGCAGGTAGAGATGAGTTAGAGGTTAAACACCTGTGCTATAATGTACATACAGGCTTGTCTGAGTGGAAGTTGATTGTCTGCAGTACTGAAGACGATTTGCAAACAAGTCAGACTGGCGTGTCTGAAGAGGCCAAGTCAAGTGTTCAGGCAATCAGGACTGACTGAAACATGAATGTTGCAAGCTTGAACACCTTCAGGCACTCGTAAATCTCTCAAGAAAGCCTGGTAGGCTGGCTCAACTTTAAAGGCATCCAATGCAATTTCATGGCAGCAACCCCCAGAAATCTGATTTGAATTGACATTTACCGCCATTTTTTTTAGCACATTTTCGTCATCATTTCAATACGGAGCCGGGCACCCAGGCTACCGAAGTTCCATGACTCAAGAACTTAGTACATACATACAATGCCGATTCATAAATTCTGCAAAAAGCCAGCATTTGCTGGCTTGTCGTATATGTCGCTAAGTACTGCCGCAAATTCACAATACCAGCTTTGTATTCCTGTGGTTTAGAAGCATTTTTATTTTGGCCAGAATTTTTTTTATTCGCCTGTGCGCACTAGTTTGGGGGTCTTGAGAGGATGTCATCATAGAATTAAGGTGGAGTGGCCTTACTACATTTTAAAATTTTTGAAAATCCAGGTTTGCAGCATTGGAAGACTTGAAAAGCTGTATCCGGTGCTATAAAACTTGAAGCATTCTTTGTTTTATCGCCTTTATCTGAAGTCAGATCTGAAGTTATTGATGGCTTTCCTACATAGTTTTACTAACTGGCGTTCCTGACACAACCTATTACATACACATGGTGCTCATACAAATTGACTTTGAGGTGTGTTTTACTACTGCAAATACATGTGGGACAGTTCTCCCGTATTCCTCCTGCCAGGTTTTGCTGTTATCCCTAAAGCCCTTGGCTGTTGTAGTATCTATGCTACAAAACTTGAAGCATTATTTGTTTTATTGTCTTTATCTGAAGTCAGATCTGAAGTTATTGATGGCTTTGCTACATAGTTTTGCAAACTGGCGTTCCTGACACAACCTGTTACATACTCATGGTGCTCATACAAATTGACTTTGATATTTTGTGTTTTACTGCAAATACATGTGGGACAGTTCTGTATTCTTCCTGACAGGTTTTTCTGTTATCCCTAAAGCCCTTGGCTGTTGCAGTATCAGTGCTACAAAACCTGAAGCATTCTTTGTTTTAACGTCTTTATCTGAAGTCAGATCTGAAGTTATTGATTTGCTGTAGTTTTGCAAAGCGTTCCTGACACAACCTGTTCCATACACATGGTGCTCATACAAATTGACTTTGATGTGTGTTTTACTACTGCAAATGCATGTGGGACTGTTACAGGGTATCCCTAAAGCCCTTGGCTGTTTAGTGTTACAGATGTGTACAGACAGTGTCCAGGCTGTCTGCAGACCTGATCTCTTGATTGAAAAGCCACCTGTGAAGTCAAGAGCCATGGAGGTGTGATGAAAGGTCACTGACCTTTCTCTTCCTCTTCCTGCTAGGCTGACTGGAGAAGAGTAGAGTCACTAAAATTTCTTGAAAAATGGTTGAGGTTTTTAGAGGTTTATGCAAATTTCAAGTGTGAATTTTGCAGGGGTCTCCCCATAAATTCTGAGAGGAGAGGTGTTCCCTAATCGGTTGATAAAAATCAGTGAATTTTCATGTAAATACTAAGAAAAAACCCTAAATTTGAACATTTTGGGAGAGTTTCTAGGATTTTTGGGAAAGGGGGAGCACCCTTCCTCCATTGCTTGGGAAGAGCCCTGATATTGCATGGTATATGATGTAGTGTTGGTAAATATGACAGATATTATAAAATGTACAGAATGTTCGTCTCAAGCACATATGGGCCTAGGAAATAATGTGTGACAAAAGAGGGGCTTATTATTCATCAATACTCTTGAAGGTAGAATATTTAGTATAATTTTTAAATAAAGCAAACAGTGGTATACATGTAGGTATTTGTTCTTTGTTCTCTGTGGATGGCAAAGGTGTGGTTCTTTGCAAAGTCTGATGTTTATAACTTTGATCTGTAATACTTGGAGAAGCTAGACTTTTTTCTTTTGCCTTTAGTCTATCATATTGTAGAAATGGACTCTTGAATTGGCATGCAGGTAAACCGATTGATCAAGAAAGATATTCCAGTTCAGATACTATCTTGTTTACTTTCAAGATCGATTCCTAATCCTAGTCATGAAAGAGGTCTCCTCTACTCTTTCCTCTTTGTCTCAGCCTTGTAGAGTGGTCTTCAAAGGGATTTGTACCTCCCTGCTGACCAGTACACCAGGGTCAGGTACCTGGGGAGCTTGTTAGTTACCAAGGTGTGGTGCCAGCAGCTCTGTGTTTGATGATTGCAGCAGCCTCACAAGTCTGTCTACTGCCCCTGGGTGATAACCTGCATGGCAAGATTAGGTCACACCAATTTAATTTATTGTTTCTCAGATCTTTTCAGAAAAAATATGAGGCGACAGGACGAAAAAAACAACGAAAAACAAAAAACAGGCCAAGGCACCCCATGATAGCCGGAAATGTTACAATATGAGCCATGAAGTACCAGGATGTTGACTTGATACTGAAACAAAGTTGCATTGTTACATTGTAAAAACTTGTAACAACTAGGAAGAAAAGGATTTTCTTCCACCATTGGGGCCAAAATATGTCTTTCATTGAGCATTTTGCAGTTGATTTAAAGCCTAAATTTTTTTTTTGCAAATCAGAAAAAAATGGGGGTGAATCCGAGAAACAACAAATTAAATTGGTGTGGGCTTACTGTAAATCACTTTGTTTACAGTAGCAAAACTTTGTGTTCTGAGAAAAAATGGATATGCTTGTGGATCTATACGTTCGTGGTGGCTGCAGGTGCAGCAAAAAGAAAGCCGGCAAATTATTTTTTCACAGTAAGGCCACACCAATTTAATTTCTTGGTTAACGGATTCGCCGCTTCATTTTTTTCTGATTTGCAAATAAAAATAAAATCCAGAGTCAACTGGAAAATGCTCATATTTTGCCCTGAACAGTTAAAAACAGACCTTTTCATCATAGTTGTTACAGTTATTCCATCTTTCAATGCAATGGTATCATTAAAAGTTCAAAGTTCATTGTTTAAATTTTGAACCAGCCTGGCGTGTTGACTTCATTGCTCATATCGTACCATTTTGGGCCATAATACGATGCCTAGGCCTGTTTTTATTTTTTTATTTTTTTTCGCCCGCCCGCTCCATTATTTTTCTAGAAAAATCTGTTAACCAAGAAATTAAATTGGTGTGGCCTAATGATAAGTTTGTGGTACAGAAGTGACTGCGAAAACCCAGGAATATAAAAATACAGGGAAAAGGTCATGATTAACAGTACCTTTTACTTCTCCAGGCTGAGGTAACCATTTGATCCCAAACTGGTATAGGTTACAGGGTTAGGCAACAGGGGCTAGAGCTTTTTGACCTTTGGATGTATAGGAAGGTAATGAACTGCTCTCACTCACTATCTGGTTGTTCCCATCTTCTGAGGGTTAGACATGCTGGCACACCTTTTCTGAGGCTTGATGGCAGCCTGTCATTTGCCTCTATCCTGTGGGTTGACATTATCATGTAAGTTAGAACATTGCAGTGGTAGCAGTCTTTGCGTACATTGTCAATCCAGCTCTTCCTTGTTCGACCTTGCTGGTTTTGGCCTTCCACATCCATTACAGTTTCAGTTTATTGGGATGTCCTTTAGTCCCTAAAGCCAAGGGGCTAATCTTTCAAGGCCCCTACACCAATTACATACAGGTACAGACATTTACAATCATATAAAACAACTTGAAAAAGGAATTATTAACTTGGAAAGGTAAAAGTGTTGATTGATGGGTTAGGAATGTTGTTTTCTAGTATCACAGCTAAAATCTGAAGTGCAATTGATAATTTTTTAGATAAGGTAAAAAGGGAGGAACCTGAAGTGAAGGAGAAGACAGCATGTTTATTTGTGTGGGTAACTGGTGCCATATGAGGTGACCGACCCCTGACCTGGGGTCACCAGGGGTCACCAGAAGATAGCCCAGTTTACCTTGGGGACCACCTCTACACTTGGGTGCTGACTGCATCCAAACAACCTGTGGTTGGCAGGCAAATGTTGGGAGAGCATCTGTCAGACCCTGACACCTCAGGAGATATGGTCCATCAACAAGCCTGTGTGAGGAGTATGTGAGGAGGAGAGATAAGATAGCTTGTTGTTTGGTCTTCAGGCATCAACACTTTTGGCTAAATCAGTAAATCTGTACCTGTATCAGTATAGCCGGTATAACTGCCCTGCAGGCACACAGCGCGGCGGCAGCTAGCTACATGTATATTACACCAAACGACCTGTTACTCCCAATCTTTGCATGTATAACTGTAGGAGCTTTCTAGTGATGATACCCCAACTGTACTTGGTGGCAACGAGTTCCACTCTACGATAATTGTCGAAAAGTAAGCGTTTTTAACACCTTAATTCTTGGTTGGTAACTCTGATATTTGAAGGCATGACTGTTTCTTGTTCTTTTCTGAGCTGGTATTAGGTACTAGTATTTGGTACGTCCACCAGTTTATTAGTCACTGTGTACTTGTGTTCCAACTCAAAGAATTATTCTTACCTAGAGCTTTCGACCAGTCACTCTGGTCTTCCTCAGCAGACTGACCCAGTCAGGCTTGTCACATGGCTTCTCTGTAGTGTGACGTCAACACTGGGTCAAAGGTATCTGGTAGACGATGTCGCCCCTGTCGCGGTTGATTTGTATACTTATGGATAATTCTACTGTTGGATTATTTTAATTAGTGTGATTACCTGTCATTAAATGAATGATTAACAGATTATAAAGTTAATTGGGGAGCAGATGTTATTGTTTACTTTTAACCTTATCTGATAAAACAAATTCCATTATGATTCAGATCCAATCATACTTGTTATATAAACAACAACAGCGAATGATGATCTGAATAAATAAACACTGATGTTAAACAAAGTACTGCAGAGTGGAAACAAAGTTGTATCACTATTTTCAGGGAAGTTCAGGATCTATTCAAGACCCAGGAAAAAATGTTTTCCAACTGACCCTAGAAAAACCTGCCGACCCTAGCTTTTTTTGTGTGGATCTCTGCAAGGGACATACATTTTTCGAGCTGATGGACCTTTTCTAGCTCCACGATCTGACACCTGAGTCATGAAATCTTGTACAATCGGTTTTCCAACATTGACATTGAAACTATAAGAAATATATGTGTTCTCGTGCAAGAAATATATGTGTTCTGTGCAACTTAAACTTTGTTAAACTGTCTTGTATAAGTTGGATCACTAGAGATTGCCATCATCATCATAAAAAAAAGATAATCCCTACCTACCAACGGTTCTTTTTCATGACTAAAACAGAAAACACAACATTTTTTTTCCTAGGCCCAATATTGTATTCATAAGTTATGACAATGACAGAAGACTGCAGCAACTTGAGCTCACACCTGGAGGTGTTACGTATCTCAGGCTGTATATCTTACCTGTACCTGTCCAGCTATCTTCTCACATCTTTTCAGCATTATCATTTCAC
>NW_017803058.1:148230-148494 GCF_001625305.1 Branchiostoma belcheri | reverse complement strand
GATGACATCCTCCGCAGACTCCAAATCTAATGCGAGCGGGCGAAAAAAAAAACAAGACGGGCCGAAAAAAAAAAAGGTTCCTGCATTTAAAATTTTGACTCAATCATTGTACAAATGGTTTTGATTTAGTAGGAACATCACATATACACAGCCAGCATCACATATCACTGCATCAAAGTAAGAAACAAAACATAAATTCAGAGCCTTTTCTTGTCTCCTCTCTTCATAGTTATCTGCCATCCACCTTCTGGCATGGACAAAAGA
>NW_017803058.1:126881-148122 GCF_001625305.1 Branchiostoma belcheri | reverse complement strand
CGCGCTGATGTCATCTATAAAAATTACTTGCTGTGGCCTTATCATTCACAGCATAAACTCTCACAGCTGTAAAACTCTGCCTAAAGTTTATAAAGTATGCCTACAGGGACACCATCCATCTATCTATGTTACCCACTTCATTATAATAATGTGCCTTATTCTTATTACTTACCTGTTGTTATTAGCAAATCATTCATTGCTGGAGACAATCAAGACAAAGTAGGTTTAGCCGGAAGTGCAAAATGGCGTCATGTATCATAGCGTGCAGGTCGCGAGCTGCGTCCTGGTAATAACGTGTTTAGTATTCACGTCCCGTAGCGCGTGCCGGCACTCGGGAGAATGAAATGGTATTGTGACGCTGATCAATACACGGGGAGCCGGGCTTATGGCAGACTGCCATGAGGGTCTGCATGCCCCTTTTCGTAAGGCGTAATCAGGCCTTTTTAGTCTTCGTAATCCGTGGGCAGTCACCCAAAATCAACGTAATTCGTAATCAGTACACGTAATTGGCCGTTTTCATTCTACGTAAAGCGTAGGCAGTTACCTTTATGCAACGTAAAACGTAATCCATAAAGTACTCCAGTAATTTGTAATAAGCTCTGAGAATTTAATGTGATTCGTAAACGGCGGTGAATATTTTGTGTGATTCGTAATCACTAACCCCCCCATGCAGGCCCTCTGCCATTAGATAAGGGCCTAGGGTGTTGTAAGAAGAGGTGTGTTGTATGTACATGTATATGTGAACAGTCATCGAAGTAGCCATGCTCCACTCTACAGCTACCTACCAATTGTGGTCCCCAGGTACAAAACTTACTTGTTTCCCACATGAGTCTCTTTTTGGCTGTCTTTTGTGGTTTAGTTGAAGGATGAGACTTCTCTTGAGTTTAAATAGAAGCGGTAGTAACCTCCCAAGTATCTGTGTCCTTGAGAAATGGCATGTATCCAGCGAGGGACTGCTTTTTTAAGTCCCTAAATGGCCGAATCCTTTCTTTTATTGTGCTAACTTTATCAGCTATGCCAGTAATGGCTGTGTCAGGTCTTGTGAGATACAGTAGCCCTTTATAACGTTGTCTTTAAGAATACGTGGGGCATAAAGGGGAGACGTTTAGGCGACTGGTGGTATCTGTCATGTCATGTGCAGTAGGTAAATGGTACAATATCTCACTAGGATTCCAGGGAACTCTTTGGCTTTCAGTACTTCTTCATATGTTCAGCCATACATGTGTTTTGCCAGAACATATAGTGAAGAAGGCTTGGTAGTTGTAAAGTTTATTTCCAAAAATAATTTCATCAGGTTAGTAAAGTATAGGATATACAGTGCGAATATTTGGTTGCATAGAAGAAAACCCTTATGTCCTGTTAATTTTATTGCAAATACATGCCATGTATGAACATGTATGCAAAAAGAAAATACAGTGTTATAAGAGACTATATGTCCAACGTTATTCTACAATCTACAAATAACAATGTACATGGTACTAGTTTTGCTGGGTTTAACTTCTTCTTTTAAGGCAGTGGATGACGATTTACCAACTTCTATGATATGTGGGTTCTTTCAATTTGTGGTAAGGTAGAGTGGAAAAGTAAGTGTGTATTTTAGACATGATCATGGTTAATAGCTGGTTTCTGATATCATAATAAAATAAACAGTTAGAGATGAAATGATTTCTGTCTTCCACTGCATTTGGATAAACACACAGTCCTATATTTATCAAAAGTTCTACTTTGGATTTATTGTTTATCAACCCAAATTCTCCAATGGAGACAGATCAAATTCATGCTTCAAGAACTTAAATTTGATGAAGTTCTACCAACTTTTTTTTGAATCTTGAAAACGAGGAGTATGACATTGTTCTTCAGACAATGATGGATAACAACATCCTCTTTTACACCCACAATACTAGGAAGTGTCAGAATGAATTATGTAAACTATCTATTGACACCCACAAACCAAGCAGGGACTTTACAAGGCTTATGTTGTCGTATTGATTTTTTTTGTGAAAGCAATTAACCCGAGAAGTTGTACTAGTACTTATCCCTACTGGCGAAATGTCTCAGAGGGACAGATGAAAGGTATCCATGCTGGGTCAGTTTTGCAAGCAAAAAAGAAGGTCATCAGATAACACACACATGGGGTGATAACTGCATAGGAAACAGCCATGATAAGCATCGTAAGGCCAGTTACTGTTAAAGTAATTGCCCTCTGTCGCTGAAGATTTCGTAGTGGTTTGTAAGCCAGAATAACAAAGGAATAACATTTTCTGTGAACTGTATTGAAGCACTGTAACTGTTAACAGAAGCCATTCCAACAGTGTCGACTTGGACACATGTTTGTGGAAATGATTTGGGAATGACTAGGTCTGAAACCAGCACTACAAATGTACCTGGTATAGCCCTAGGCCCGGATTAACATTTGGGCAAGAGCCCGATGCCAGTGATGGTACAAAAACTGCAAACTTTCAGATCTTATGCCAACCCTCGAGGTTACATATGATCTGAACATAATTTCTTGATATACGTCAAAGTAAACTGACTACCAACACAGATGAGCTTTCAGTCAAAGTGAGCATGTTTACACAAAAGAAAATTTCAACTTGCGCAGTTTACGTAGTTTTACCATTGTCAGCTTTCTATCCACCTGTGAATTGGGTCTGATGGCTAACTTAGAATAAGAACGAATTATCCTTGGTGAATGTAGTGAGATAATCCCTGGTCAGGTGCGCTACGCTCACTCGGTGGTTTATTTGGTGGTTATTGCAACTGACCAGGGATTATCTCTCCATATACACCTCTGGGTGGGGCATTAACCCAGTTTTCCCATTGTCAGCTTAGGCTGCATAGAGCCACTACAGCAGCAGTCTAGTTCACTGTTAGTTATTGATGATAACCCAAGTATATCTTGTCATTGACAGACATCCGTCAGCAGCTGACTGACCAGCTGAAATGCCTGGACTCTCGGATGGAGGCTCAGGCCGCCCTGATGGCTGACCTGCAGGACTTCTTCAGGAGGAAGGCGGAGATCGAGCTGGAGTACTCCAAGAGTCTGGAGAAACTGGCCGACAGGTTCCTCACCAAGGTCAAACAGCAACAGAAGTTAGACGCTAGGTAAGAAACTAGTCCTTTGTTTGCGTGAACATTAATCTCAGTTGCTAAGGCCACACCAATTTAATTTCTTGGTTAACGGATTTTTCTAGAAAAATAATGGAGCGGGCGGGCGAAAAAAAAACAGGCCTAGGCATCCTATTATGGCCCAAAATGGTACGATAGGAGCCATGAAGTCAACACACCAGGCTGGTTAAAAATTTAAGCAATGAATTTTGAACTTTTAATGATACCACTGCATTGAAAGATGGAATAACTGTAACAACTAGGATGAAAAGGACTGTTTTCAACTGTCCAGTATAAAATGAGCATTTTGCAGTTGATTCTGAATTGTTATTTTTATTTGCAAATCAGAAAAAAATGAAGCAGGCGAATCCGTTAACCAAGAAATTAAATTGGTGTGGCCTAAGGCCTAGGAAAAAAATGTTTCAATGTTGTTTCCTGTTTCAATCCTGAAAAATTTGGGTCCGTAGGTAGGGATTATCTTGGGTATTCTTTTCACTGTCAAACTTTCAACTACATATTCAAACTGCCAAAGTCCTAATTAAATTTCTGAATCAATAATAGAGGCCAACAAATGAAAAGTTCCTCATAGAATGAATACACTGTGTACTGTGATTCCTGATTTTTTTTCAAGTTACTTTAATTGTCACAGTTTTCAAAGTCACTTCTTTACTGGGAAGGTATACTATAATTGCCGTTAACAAAGAATTTCTCTTGCCCGTCCAATTCTCCCTGTTACCGTGAACATATAGTTCCGTGAACACCTTCATTTTTCTACAACTGTGAAATTTGCTACTGTTAACATGCAAAAGCGAATTCTGTATCGGCATAGCCGGTATAACCGCCCTTTGGTGTAACGCACCAGCTTCACAGGCACACGGCATGGCGGCAGCTACCTATATCACACCGAACGACTTCATACACTCAATCTTTGCACATTTAATTCCAGAAGTTGTTTAAAGCTTTCTAGTGATGATGCCCCAACTGTGCTTGGTAGCACTGTACGATCTAGTATGATACAGTAATTACAGTATACACATGTGCCGTTTTTTCCCTCCTTGTTGCACCTGCAGTAAGACAGGTGAGAAGAAGGATGGACACATCCTGTCTCCCTACAACTGTTGGTACCAGCTGCTGGGGGTGACACGTAGGGAGAGCCGTAACCACTCCACCCTGAGCGACATCTACAGTAACAACCTCACCAGCAGGTTCACACAGATCAGCGAGGATGTCGGCAGAATATTCAGGAAGGTAAGGGTTTGAATAATATCATGATCAAGTAGTGCTGTGTACCTAAACCCACATTTAGGTTCAGGTCCAGATTCAACTTCAAGTCCAGAGGTTTAGGTTCAGTTCTGGACTCGTAAGTCCGGACCTAAACTCATGGCATATACAAAATTGCATGTTGGCAACCTTTCAATGTTGTTTCGGCAAAACTGTTGCCACATAACATGGAGGCTGACACTTGACGATGCCCAATGGCAAAGTTTTCTTCATTTTGTAGCACAGATTTTGCACTCTATGGAAGGTTTTAGTTGGTTTAGAAAGAAAAGGGATATGTGGCATGTTTTTTTGTAATAAGTCCGGAATTTTTTTTTGGCATGAACCTAAACATTTTTACAAGTCCGGAACCGGTACACAGCACTATGATAAGGTCAAACTTGCCCTAGTGACCACCCCTGTAACGTCACTACTAAGCCAGCCCTTTGGTCATAACAACTTCTTCTTGGTCCTGATTTTTTCCCATAGATGTAAGCCGACCACTTGCCCAATGCGCCTGGCACTTTTTGGGACCATACATGGCTCAATCTCTGGCGTGTGTTGGCAAAACTTTTTTTAATGATTATCAGCGAGAAATCGACCAGTTTGCCATTGATCTTGACAGCGTGACAGTTTCTTTGAGAGGGAAATCATGGAGTTAAGAGTGGCTGTCGGCAATCCTTCAGAATGATGTTTTTATATTCTTACACACGATTCTTGTCAATTGAATCAAGGTCAACGGAATGGTTTTAAAATTTTTTTCATCATGGGCCACAAAGTACTGGCAATTGACTGAAAAACAGACGCTGGCTTGAGCCCTGGTCTTAGTTTTATTCTTTCATCATGTCAGACTCAAAAGTCCTTGTGCTAGGGTATTATGTGATGTGGTTTGTGGTCATTTTGGAGCTTTGGTAATCGAAGCTGATGGCACCACTTCCCTAATCCCCTCACCACAGGTTTAGTGTGTCCAGGGTAATGCTTCGGTCATAAACTCTGAGTAAAGACAGCAGAGCTGCAACCATCCCACTTTCCAACAGTCATAAAGGGTTTAGGCCACAGCAAGTAAATTTTATGGATGGCATCAGGGCGCGCATTAATTTTTGCCTGATTTGGAAAAAAAAACCAAGAAATTTTGTTGCCTTCTGACAGTGGCCAACATGCCGAAAATGTGCAAAGATGTCTGTTGCCATGCCGGAAGGTGGATGGCAGATAACTATGAAGAGAGGAGACAAGAAAAGGCTATGATTTAATGTTTTGTTTCTTACTTTGATGCAGTGATGTGATGCTGGCTGTGTATACGTGATGTTCCCACTGAATAAAAACCATTTGTACAATGATTGAGTAAAAATTTTAAAATGTAGGAACCTTGTTTTTTTTGGCCCGCCTTGTTTTTTTTTTGGCCCGCTCGCATTAGATTTGGAGTCTGCGGAGGATGTCATCCTTAAAATTTACTAGCTGTGGCCTGATGATGAAACCCTGAGTAAAGACAGCAGAGCCGCAACCACCCCACTATGCAACAGTCATAAAGGCTTTAGGATCTAGGAGGAGTGATTGATAACAGTGTAGGGGTGCTTATGCTGGAATTAGCTCTCTGTCAGGGAAAGGTACTGACCTTGTACAGAGGGCACACAAAGGTGACACAGGTCACATGCAGGGGTACAGGGAGAGAACTATCTTGTGTGAACAGCTGTCCTGAAATGGAAGAGGCTGAAAGATGTCTGTGAGGGCTGCTCAAGGTGTTGAATTGGCTTCAGTTTCCTGTGAAGAAATTAGAACAGAAAGGTCATAGTATTGCTTTCAGTACCTTTCCTTTTGTTCAGTCTAAGGCTGACTTTAGACTAACGACAATTGAATAATCGTGCAAATGTTTATCGTCAAGATGTTGCCGGCGATGGTATTCTAACACCGTCTAAAGACGATCAAAATAGTCGCACGACGGTAATCCTCGAATCATTGTCACTACCACCTCGAACCCTATCGTGCGATCCTTCAGTGGGGGGTCCGAGACGAATTTTCCTCCGTCTAAATTGAATCGTCGCCAGCGAAGGAAGTAGGATGTTATGGATCATATGCAAATAAGCCTGCAAGCGCTATTTTCTGTCCAAGAAGATTCTCTCGCCATTTTGAAGTCACGCAGCATGCTTCCTGCCCATGTGTCTATAGAAAGCCATTGCTTACTCACACACACACATACGCTCACAAAGATTATGGTGCGACTGTACACCGTCGTCAGTCTTAAGTCGGCCCAAGTTGAAATGCGTCTATATCATTTGTATGCACGGAGAACAAGAGCCTGTTACACATTCACGACTTTCCCCCGAATTTGTTCCCAAACACCAGTTGACCAGGTTCGGCTGATGCTTGGAAGCACTCTGACCAGATTCAGGCCACGCCTTCCTTTTTATACGAATCGAAACGAATTTGAGTTAAATCTGAGTCAAGTTTGACCCCCGAACACTGCAGACTGACTTACGAATTGTTGGATAGTGCTCTGCTGACTCACAGCCTAATACTTGTACCAACCAACTATAGTGTAACCTCCTAACCAGTGGCCCGAATGTTCTAAACATATTGAAAGATACACTGGGTACCAGTCTCCAGTTTAAGGCCCGATTTACACGTGCGTCGTTTATATGTGTTGGGCGTAAAACGACACAGGAAAACCGCGTGTAAACAACCTGCGCCACAGACGCGCGGCAGTTTTCCTGTGTCGTTTTACGACAACACATATAAACGACGCAAGTGTAAATCGGGCCTAAGCCACTGTGACACATTCATGACCTTCCTCCCACTCTGACCAGTTTTAGGTCACTGAATCAAAATTGGTCACAGTTCACTGAATTTGAGTTAAATTTCAGTCAAATTCGGCCCCCTAACATGCCAAGAACACTGTTGACTGACTCCCGAATAGTTGACTGGTGTTCTGCTAGCTTGTAGCCAAATACCAACCAACTGTGATCAAACCTTCCCCCCAAAAGTTTTAAACATTTTAAAACTTTCGACTGACGCATAGTAGGGGGCCTGCATGGGGGGGTCCCGACAACACTCTACATGAATTCCGAAACCTCTCGATTACGCTTTCCGATAAATTCCAAGTGGCTACAAGTACAACGCATTACGTAGAATTAAAACGGCGAATATCCTCTACGCAAAATGCGCCAATTACGCTCTACGTTGAATTAGAGTGGTCCGTTAACGCTATACGTGGTATTAAAATGGCTGATTACGCTCTACGGAAAAGGGCATGCAGGCCCCCATAGCAGCTAAATTCGCCGAACACCTACATGTACTGAGTCCTAATCATTGCTGGGGGATGTTCAGCTAGTGTTCAGGACGCCATATTCGTGAATGTCTGACAGGGGCTTTAGAATTAGACAGAGTGAATTTGTATTCTACTCCTAACTTGTCCTAATCATGACCTTACTACACGTGAGAGGAGGTATAACCACAGTGAAGCACACTCATCAACCCAGGTTAACCCCACCAGCCATGAAATGGGCCCATTCTGCCGGCCAAGTCAAAATTGTGCAGTTGCAAAAGCTGTTGTGACCTTTCAATTGAAAGCCCATAAAGAGAGGTCAGACGTGCCGGGCCTCTGTGATGTGATAGAATTGATAGGGAATTTGCAACAATTGTAGGAGCTAAGAGGGTCGCATCCACTTAGGTACATGTAACTACATGTGGTTATTGTGTTCCATATGTGGAAAAAAAGAGATTGAAAAGGGCTTAATGTGCCAATTTGTCATTCTAAATCTGTTGATTAGCACCCATAGTTGTAACATTGCCATTGCAATTTCTATCTGAGGCCACACCAATTTAATTTCTTGGTTAACAGATTTTTCTAGAAAAATAATGGAGTGGGTGGGTGAAAAAAAAACAGGCCTAGGCATCCTATTATGGCTCAAAATGGTACGATAAGAGCCATGAAGTCAACACACCAGGCTAGTTCAAAATTTAAACAATGAATTTTTTACTTTTAATGGAAGTACTTCATTGAAAGATGGAATAACTGTAACAACTAGGAAGAAAAGGACTGTTTTCAACTGTTCAGGGCAAAATATGAGCATTTTGCAGTTGATTCTGATTTTTTATTTTTTATTTTTGCAAATCAGAAAAAAATGAAGAGGGTGAATCCGTTAACCAAGAAATCAAATTGGTGTGGCCTAATAGTAATGTAAAAGAATCTATCTTTGCATACCTAGCCACTTGGTCTAAAAGCCAATGCCTGCATTTATTTGTACCACAATCATGGAAATGCATGGCCCCATTGGCAGAAATATACAAAAGTATACATGTACATGTATACTTAACTCTGATCCGATTGCCAGATAAAAGTGATTACTAATGTATAAGCTTCCATCTGCTCAATTTTTAGAGGATACATGTAAGGCCACAGCAAGGACATTATACACACAAGGACTGGGGTCACTATTCAGCAACGTTCGACTCATGTGTGAAAAAACAATTGACACCTATATGCCGATTACCCCTTGATTTACATAAATACAAAGCGCCCACAAGCGGCCCCCGCTATTGTTAGAAAATTTACGATGCCGCGACCGGGCGACAGGCACATTGTTTGGAGCAAGTTTGGAGTGATTTTGAGGATTGAAATAATATTTAGTATGATTTTGAAGAATTGGAGGGGGATATATCCACACACGTAGTACTACACTTGAATCAGGGACCTTTGCTTGAATGTAAAGTTACACACTAGCGCGAGCGGGTGTTCCATATTTCTGTGTTTTAAACTGAAGCCCCAAGAAACAAACACAACGTGCCAAGCTTCTGTTTTTTTGCCAAAAAATACAAGCAGACACGGACTAGATAAGATCGGGAACCCACATGTATATGAAGCATGAATGTCTGGACATGTCCCTGGTGCACGTTTCTGGTACATAAATGGCGATCTTCCGCTTGGCTTCGGAAAATGCAACCCCTAAAGTACGGATCCGATCTTCTCCCATGACTTTCTAAGTCCGCCGTACAAATCCATCTACAGAATTTCCTACAACATGGTGCAATGTTTGAACCCAGCGACCGGAAAAAATCGACAACGACCGCCGATAAAATGTACAGGAATGTAAACAAAAAGGTCCGTACATTCAAAGAAAAACGTTCACTAATACAGGAAAAACGGCGTAACAACATTATAGCGAGATAAAATCTGTGTATTTTCTTACATATTTTACGGCTGAAAACATAAGTGACTTCGACGAAAACGGCTGTAAACTTGTCCATGTTTGTCGTACGGCGATGAAACAAACATCAAAATCTCCGCCATTTTCTGCGCATGGCAGCCGCGCAACCCAAATAAGGAAACTGTCGGAAAACGCAGGGGTAGCGAAGTAGTCTTCGGAAGGCTTCGGCGCCCATGACGTCATGGTGCTGCTCATTAGCTATGCCAACGTCATGATTCGGCCGAAAACCCCGCGAAAGGGTGAGTCCAACGTTGACATCAATCGGGGGCCGCGCGGGCATGAAGACAAAGGGACGCAGCGGGACTCGGCGCGGCGGAACAATGGCCACCGCGGGGTGTTAATTGCGAGCCCAGTCCTTGTGTATAATGTCCTTGGCCACAGCAAGTAATTTTTATGGATGACATCAGTGCGCACATTAATTTTCGGCTGATTTTTGGGGAAAAAAAGGAATTTTGTTGCCTTCTGACAGTGGTCAACATGCCAAAAATGGGCAAAGATGTCTGTCGCAATGCTGGAAGGTGGATGGCAGATAAATATGAAGAGAGAAACAAGAAATAGCTCTGATTTAATGTTTTGTTTCTTACTTTGATGCAGTAATATGTGATGCTGACTGTGTATCTGTGATGTTCCCACTGAATCAAAACCATTTGTACAATGATTGAGTCAAAAATTTAAAATGTAGGAACCTTGTTATTTTCCGGCCCGTCTTGTTTTTTTTCGCCCACTCGCATTAGATTTGGAGTCTGCGGAGGATGTCACCCATAAAATTTACTTTCTGTGGCCTAAACAACAAAAACATGTTTTCGTGGCTGGAAATCTGCAGGTGGTGTTTTGAGCCCAGGTTTTACGAGGGGATCAGCCTTTTTTTGATCCCATAACTCAGAGGTCGCTGGTTCCATTTCCATGTCTGTGTGAAATGTACCGTGCCGAAATGTTCCATCAACGCATGATTTACCTGTGATGTGGTGTGTATTATATCTACATGTATGTCATATCCACTGTATATCTCTTAACCTCATGTGACCTTGGCGTACTGCATACTACCTTGACTTTTCACTGTTTGCTTTTTTTATGGTACAACTTGAGTTCCACGACCTCATACCTTCGCCAAATGATGTTGATTGTGGCAAATGTTGAGGAATTTTAATTGTTTTTCATTGAAAACAAGATCCTCATTTGTATGAGTTGTATCAGTTGATCATAATTCATTCTCCACCTAATCGCACACACACACACACACACACACTAAAACACAAACACATACACACAAACATATATACAAACACACACACAGTCACACGAACGCCAATAAAAACACAACCTTCTTGGCAAAGGTAAAAATGTATCCTGTGTACATTAACTGTATACAGCACAGGCCACGAAATACGCATCAGTTTTCGCGGGACGTTCTGCGAAATACCGCGGTACGTCCTGCGGTATATCGCGAAACGCCGTGCGGAATATCGCGAAACGCCGTGCGGAATATTGCGGAAGGCCGTGCGGAATATTGCGGAAGGCCGTGCGAAATATTGCGGAAGGCCGTGCGTAAGATTGCGGAAGGCCGTGCGTAAGATTGCGGGACGTCCCGCAGAATTTCGCAGAACTGTCCACTGGTAATGGAAACGCCGCTGCGAAACTTCTTCTGCGTAAGAAATCTTTCGCAAGATTTCGGTCGTTAATGAGCAGCCTTTGTATTCTGAGATTTACATGACACTTATTCCTCCTCATTTTCACGTATTTGTTGATAATTTGTGGACAATACCGGGGATTATCAGCGCGGCGGGTCCACGCTGCCACGGCTGTGCTTGGGCGATTGATGTTTACTATTTGATACGCTGAGTTTGTTCCGATCCGTGTGATTCCAATAAACATCCCACATAACTACGAACTAGTTGGAAGAATGATAGGTGCATGAATGCCTGTGTATGATTTAACAAACAAAATCTGACGCTATTATAAAAACTGCCAGACGCTCTTCTCCGCTGGAACAACGCAAGCTGGAGGTCAATGACCTGCGGTCGAACACGTAATGTGTATCGTCAACATTTTCTGCAAGGGCAAGGCATGACTTCGCCGAAGAAACCACTTTTTAAAATTTTAAGCTTTAAATGCTTCGACTCTGTGGCCAAAAATAACGAAGTTTGATATTGTCCCTGTTTGCAAGGACGCTATATGTTGTAGAAGCTCCTTGCTGTTTGTGATTATCGATTCAGAACTACGTGATACATTTTAGAGCGAGGCATTTTCCCATAGCCACACGCACATATTATACTTGATCGACAGGCGTTTCCCTTTGAAGAAGTTGCCGCCCCTGCCGTCGGCGCCAACAGTCTAGCTGGGCTGCTCCAATGATTTCGCCCGTCTTCGTTACAAACACGATCTTCACCGACTATAACCGAGGCTCTGTGATTGGTGTCTATGTGACAAATTTATATTCGCCTATCTTCGTTACAGTTCCGATCTTTACCGACTATATGTATAATCTACTAACGTTACTAGTATTATCTAGGTTCTCTATTCGAGTGTACGTGTATAGATTCAGGCGTTCGTTTGTTGTTGCTGACGGAAGACTCGTGGTAATATTCAGAGTCGAACGAACGTTTTTGCATATGAGAATTAATATTATTGTGCCAAGGGGCGCGAAGCATAATTCAAGGGTTCTTTACGCCCCATGGCTTTGTTGACACACATCAAAAATTGATACATTTCGTTCGCCACGCTGTTGGGCCGGGCGTTCCCACGCACGTCGCCATAGTAACCGCACGTAGCAGCAGCGGCACTGGTAGACTCCCTGGCGCCGCAGACCACGTGGCGTTCCGGCGCGCCAATCACAGCGCGCAGACGGGGACCCGCCCACCAGCCGGGCCGCAGAAGAGTTGAGACTCCGCCCAGAGACACCGCCTGAAGATTGTTAGTACGACTGTAGCTTGTTCCGCCCTGCACGGCCGGCGCGGCTTTGTAATTTTCTTGTCCCGATTTCATCCCAAAATTTTTCACAGAGTCAACTTTTTAATATAGTCTGAGAACGAATGAATCTGCGTCAAATTTTGCATAAACACGTCAAGTTCGGGTTGTCCCGTACCGTGTTTATTTATTTTTCGGGTGCGTTGCCGTTTTTTTTTTTGGTCAAAAAAATCGACTCCATTTTCATCGCACCCACTACATCGCAACCTCTACATCCTCGCGCAGGTTTATTCAAAACTACACAATCAATACATGAATCTGTTCCTTACAAATGTATTTCTCAATACATCCGAATCCAAGATCGCTATATTTACAAATTGTACGATTTTTCACGATCAAAATTGTCCGGCATTTCTGGACGCACGTTACGAAGCGCTCCCTCCCACTCGAGTGCAACACACGTCCACCGCTACGAACCCTCTGCATTCTCGCCAATCCTCGCGCTAATTAACTCAAAACCACACAAACTACATACAAAACTGTTCCTTAGAATGTATATTTTAAACATCTAAATCCCAGAATGGTAACTTTGCGAATTGTACGAAATTTACGGTTAAAAACTGATTGGTTGTTGCTCGGAAGCCAGCGGCGGCGTGGGGTGACGGACAAAGAGTAAAATTATGTATTTCTTTCAAAATGCTGTTTTGTTTTGTACGACCAAAAATAGACTATTCTAGTAAATAAATTCAGGACTGAAAGAATCTTTCGGGAATACATATATACTGTATTTGTATGTGGGTTTATTGTGTATTTGACACAATTTTGGCGTTCATTCCACCGGGAAGTGTTCCGCGATCAGCGTGGGTTTCAAAACAAGAAACACAAGATCAAGAAACAAAGCTCCCGCTAATTAGAACCCTGTAACAATTCAGACCACAGCGATCATGTTTTCGAGAAATATATTTGTGTACATGCACGTTTCAGAGAGGTAGAAATCTTAACTCAATCTATTAAACCACATTCTAGCTCAGGAATTTACGATCTTCACTGTTGGGTAAAAAATATCGGCAGATCTCATGAACATTTTCACTCCGCGCCATAGAAAATGTAAACAAACCGGGTGTGATCTTTCTCCGCCCACGGCGCGGGTGGCCTGCATATGAAAAGGACGTATTTCTGCGGAAACGCGGCCTTACGGAGAGGTGTTCTGCGGAACTTTCGCAAAGTTCTGCGAAAGTGCTCTCAGGTGCACTGCGGGACGTCGTGCGGAATACCGCGGTACGCCCTGCGAAATACCGCAGAACGCCGTGCGTAAGATTGCGGAACGCCGTGCGTAAGATTGCGGAACGCCGTGCGTAAGATTGCGGAACGTCGTGCGGAATATTGCGGGACGTCCTGCGGAATATTGCGGGACGTCCTGCGGAATATCGCGGTACGTCCCGCAGAACTTGATGCGTATTTCGTGGCCTGTACTGTACTGCTCAATGTAAAATTCATACAGGTAAGCAGCAAGTACTGCTTTCATATCTGTTATGGTACTTATGATATACATGTGTACCATCAGGGTAATTGGTAAGGCTTATCCAATAGAATATGAATTTGACCCCCCCCAAGTGCTTATGCTTTATTGGGCTATTAATTACAAACAGCCCTTATTATTAATGTAACACCTAACGACTGGAAACAAACCCATGGTATTTGCAGCAAAAGGTCAAATTGACTGTTAAATTTTACGATCAATTTATAAGTTTAGTAATTGTTCTTTATTCACCTGATACCCCAAAAGGCATAATTTTCAATATTTTATTTTTGTACGTTCTTCCTTCACTGCAGACTATAGCATTCCTTTATACCATATCCATATGTCCTGGAAAAAAGCTGATATTCTCATATTAGTAGGGCCTAGAAAAATTGATGTTGAATATGTTTCTGGTTTCAGACCTGAAAAAAATAAGATAGATAGATCCATAGATAGGCATAGATCCATAGATTTTCTTCTTTTGTTTATTGTTTATTATTTTAAATTTTGCTACAATGATCAAACAAATTTAAGGACCTGTCCACCTGTTGGCTTTTTTGGAGAAATATTTCACCCAATTTATTGAAGGAAAAAATTACTTCTGAAAATGCATGACGTTTCGGAATTCAGAGGTTTTGAAATTCAGATGTCAAATCGAAAATATTATTGTAGCCTTAGGCCACACCAATTTAATTTCTTGGTTAACGGATTTTTCTAGAAAAATAATGGAACGGGCAGGCAAAAAAAACCCCCAAAAAACAGGCCTAGGAATCCTATTATGGCCCAAAATGGTACAATAGGAGCCATGAAGTCAACACACCAGGCTGGTTCAAAATTTAAACAATGAATTTTGAACATTTAATGATACCACTACATTGAAAGATGGAATAACTGTAACAAGTTGCAAGAAAAGGACTGTTTTCAACTGTTCAGGGCAAAATATGAGCATTTTGCCATTGATTCTAAATTTTAATTTTTTTGTAAATCAGAAAAAAAGATGAAGCGGCGAATCCGTTAACCAAGAAATTAGATTGGTGTGGCCTTACCAGTGGTGGATCAAAAAAAGGCTAGGGTTGGTGGGTTTTTTGTGAAGATTGGTCGGGAAACTGGAAACACAACATTTTTTTCCAAGGCCTAAGTACTAGTACTGTGCTTGTACATGTATGTCCTTCAGGGCATACCACAACTAATACACAAGATTGATAGTGTGTATTTCAACTGAAATGTGTTTGAACATCTGGTTAATGTGTCAGGTATGATGTCAGTAGGATATAAGTCACCATTGCTGTGGCCCATTTAACTCTACCTGCACGATTCACACCATCTATCCTGGCCAGTGCTGTGTACCTAAACCCACATTTAGGTTCAGGTCAGGATTCAAGTACTGAGGTTTAGATTCAGTTCCGTACTTGTAAGTCCAGACTTAAACCCATGGCATATACAAAATTGCATGTTGGCATACATTTTGTACTTGCAATGTTGTTTGGGCAAAACTATGGTCACATAACATGGAGGCCGACACTTGACGATGGCCGATGGCAATGTTTTCTTAATTTTTCACCACAGATTTTGCAAGGTTATGGAAGGTTTTTGGTGGTTTGGAAAGAAAAGGGGAATGTGACATTTTTTTATAAGTCTGGAACCGGCTCTTGACTTTTTTTTTTTTTTTTTTGGACTTGAACCTAAACGTTTTTACAAGTCCGGAACCGGTCCAGCGAACCAGTACATAGCACTAATCCTAGCTAACGTTTCTCTAAACATCATTGTGAAACGTGTCATGTGGCATCAATATGCAAATATGCTATACTGTAGTACCTGACCCAACCATCTCTTCATCCTGTTAAGGCTATCGATTTCGGCTCAGGTCCAAATGATGTGTACAAATCCGCATGAAAATTTGACTTTTTTTAAAAGATTAAGGCCACTCCAATTTGATTTGTATGTTACTGGATTTTTCAGAAAAAAATATGAAGCGACAGGGCAAAAAAATTAATAAAGGCAGACCTAGGGCATCCTCTGATATCTGCAAAAGCTACGATAGGACCTATGACTGACATCAACATACCAGGCTATTTTAAAATTCAAACAATGAATTTTAAACTTCATATCTTCTTCTTTTTCTTCTATGTCAAACTCTTAGTCAGACCAATGTTTTGATAGATGAAAAAAACTATCAACTAGGAAGGTTTCTTCAACTGTTTGGACCAAAATATGAACATTTTGAGTTGATTCAGAACCTGAATCTTTCTACTATTTTGCAAATAAAAGAAAAATGAAGCGAGTGAATCCGAGAACCAATTAATTTGGTGTGGCCTAAAGATCCATAACCTGTTTGTGATGAATCAGTAATTTTTATTCCATTTTGCTTTGTGCCAATATCATATAATTTTACTACGGAAAGCTTAATATTTCCGTCTGACTTTGAATGAGCATAAAATAAAGAGTAAAGACATACTCCCATAGTTCTAGTATTTTTGTTGCATAGCTGAATCAGTGTGCTGATCCCAGCAGATCTAAATTAGACTTACCAAACAATCAGTAATCAACTTGTATCTGTGGTATTTTTTTTCTCTTTCATGTTGGCCATCTATGTAATCAGTCCTCGTTAACTTGCTATTCTGAGCTAAGTTGTCTCTGATTGGGTTAATTCACAGACATGAATTCCTCAGTGGATTACCTCTCTACAGCACTAACCACATTAGAATTGAATATCCTGACCAAGATGGTCAGACTGTTACTGTAAGTCACTTTATATTCGCGGTACCAAAATTTGGCGGTCTGAGAATAATTTGTTTGCGGTAATGATAAGTCTGTGGTACAGAATATAAAATTACTAGGAATATAATTTATTAAGTGATTTACAGTATTCAGAGAGTGGTTGGTTATGTTATTCCTCTCAGACCGCAGGGTTCTAGCTAGCGCAAAGTAGCGTAGGGGCCATCTACGCTATAATTTTGACCCCCTATGCTAAATTTCCCCCCCTATGCTAATTTTCAATACAGCGTAGGGGCATTGTGACTGTATTTCTTTGTTCAATAATGCAAAATCAAAATGAAAAATTACCAATCAAGGATACATTGTACATACCTTAGAAATAACATTTTTTCCCTTTGGGTATCCCTCAAATGGCCTCTTTTTTAGCTCAAATTTTTAAAAGCTCCGCACCGCTTCTGCCCCATCCCCCCTCTCGGTTGCTTAGCTCCCTTGACATACGGCCAATGCCACTACAGGTACATTAAAAGTAAATCCTAGCTAGAACCCTGCAGGGTTTGTTGTATCAGGGAATATTTGGTGGATTGTTGATTTTTCTAGTACTGATCTAGTCTAGAATACCAGTTGTACTATTTTCTTACCATTTTTAATTGTGAATAGACTGAATTGACTTGAATTTACTGCTCCTTGTCCTGTAATTAAAGGACCTTGTCACCATCTTTTTTAATGGATTTTTAAGCCCGAAGATACACTCCCAGTAATTTGTCCAGTCTACTTTAATTCTTTTAGAGTTGCAGTGATGACAGTCTGATTAAGACATAGGCCTTAGTATTGAATTTCTCATTACTGTAGTTGGGCAGGGTGATTACATTCAATTTGAGAATAGCCATGATAGAGAGCTGTATCACTGATGACCTAGTTTCGGGTTTGTGAGGTTTTTCCGTCAATTTTCAGAACTTTGTGAGATGTGACGGAATTTTGAAACCAAACCGTCAACCTTGACAGACAAAATTGAGGAACTTCGGTAAAAATATAGAAACTTCCTAAGGACCAACAACAACCACTTTCAACCCCATGATTTGTCTCTTAAAATGTGTTTAAAAAATTTTTTTTTATATTCCAATATGTAATCACAAGACGTGGTGACTAAAGTTTTTCAACTTATATTAATGCCGCCACCAACACGGGACAGTACAATACTCATTTAATTTTTCACCTGAGTGAAGTGAGGAAAGTCGTGTAAAGTACCTTTCCCTAAGGCACAAGATTGGTGGCATGTCAGGACTTGAACCCGGGACATTTTGGTTCCGAGTCGAGCACTCTGCCGCTGTGCCACACGGCCCCACGAAATGTGTTTTTGAAGGCTTGAAAGTCCAGAATATCGCTGTAGATGAAATTGACCCTGTCTTTGCCTTCTTTTGCAGAGCCGAGAGATCACCACCACGTGTCATGAAGACCTAGTGAGGGTACTGAATGAGCTGTACACTGTAAGTATCATACACAGATAAGAATGACAAATGTGCGACGCACATGAATTTTCATTTCCAAGTTTTCAACCATAATGTAAATCGTACAAAGCAGCTGCAACATGAGCAAAAGTTGAAAAAAGTTGAAAAACGATGATGTCTTATGAAACTAATGTCTTAAGAAGTGCAGTCTTACATTTGGCTCCAGGAAAACTACATTGTACATTAGAGTGTTAGAGCCTTGGAAGATTAGCCCAGCAGGGCTTAAAGGTTTTGGAATAAATGAAATGTAATAAAGGAAAAAGTCTGCCTCTGCAAGTAAGTGGAAAGGTATATTGGTATGGAGTGGGAGATAACTTCAAATTGCTGTCTTCCCCCACTTATCTTTAGAGAAAGGATCCAAAAGTAAAAGATAAGGCATGTAGGGCAGACTGTAATAGCTTCTTCTGAGCAGGAAGTGGCCAACAGATAACCTAAATGGCCAAGGTTTTCTCTCCTTTGTCATTTATAGAGGATATCCTAAATTACAAGGAGATAACCACAGTGGGTGTGGAATGGAAAACTGTTTTTGGTTCTTTTAGCTTAGGCCACAGCAAGTAATTTTTATGGATGGCATCAGAAATTCTGTTGCCCCCTGACAGTCAACATGCCGAAAATGGGCAAAGATGTCTTTTGCCATGCCGGAACGTTTCTTGTTAACAATGTTTATGATGTCAAAATTTGGAAATCTAGGAATTTAGATTTTTTGGCCCGCCTTTTTTTTTCCCTACTGCATTATGGAGTTTAGGAGGATGTCATCCATAAAATTTACTTGTTGTGGCCTTAAGAACAAAACCCAATTAGTGAACAGTATAAGCAGAATACTCCCTACGCAGAGTTCCAGACTGCAAGGCACATGAGTTAGGCCATTCCAATTTGATTTGTTGTGTCTCAGATTTTTTTTCAGAAAAAAATATAAAGCAACAGGGCAAAAAAAGAAGAAACCAAAAACAGAATTTTGAGTTGATTCAAAACCTGAATCCTTTTTTTTTTTTTGCAAATCAGAAAAAAATTTAACGGGTGAAAATAAGAACCAACTAATTATATTGGTATGGCCTTAATAATAACTACGTACTGAGAAACATAACTGTTAAACATAACCATTAACCAAACATTATGCAGTCTTGCACTAGGTTAAGGAATTGTATTGTATGTGCATGAGGAATACAAAATTATAACCTTTTGCACCAGTTGGATGGCTGTCATAATGGTCCATGAACCCTGTAAGAAAAATTGCTGCCATCAATTTAAGGCATTTACGTTGCCAGTATTACGTATTGGATCATAATTGAATTTTATTCTGGTTGTAATGGTTTCATGGGAACATTGTATCAGGATTCTAAGGCCACACCAATTTAATTTCTTGGTTAACAGATTCGCTCGCTTAATTTTTTTTTCTGATTTGCAAAAAAAATAATAATTTCAGAATCAACTGCAAAATGCTCATATTTTGCCCTGAACAGTTGAAAACAGTCCTTTTCTTCCTAGTTACAGTTATTCCATCTTTCAATGCAGTGGTATCATTAAAAGTTCAAAATTCATTGTTTAAATTTTGAACCAGCCTGATGTGTTGACTTCATGGCTCATATTGTACCATTTTGGGCCATAATAGGATGCCTAGGCCTGTTTTTATTTTTTTTCGCCTGCCTGCTTCATTATTTTTCTAGAAAAATCCATTAGCCAAGAAATTAATTTGGTGTGGCCTAATTGTGATAGAAAAATGTTTTATCACAAATGCTCGAATTCAAATGTTACCTGAATTTTTTTACAACAAGTATCTATTTGCATAAGATTTGTGGATAAAAATTGGACTATCTGCCTCCTGTATGAGAGATGTAGTGCTTACAAATTTAGCAGTAAGCAAGACAAGCGCAGCAATTTGATAGGTTGCAGGGGGAAGCTGTCTCTTACAAGATTACGCCAACAAATCCTTTTTGAGCTAGCTTTACAAATTAGCATTCAATGCTAAACCCAAGCCTATTAGTCACGTACACTCAGGTACTTTATCTAATTGTACACACCTTCCATGTAATGAAATACCATCTCTCCAGGGCTTCGCTGCTGATGTGCTATTTATATACAGTTGCTCCAAACACTCGCTAAAGCTATAGCTCAACCTCCCGCAAGGGTTTATAGCAGTCTGTATTCCTTCCCGTTAGCTATCAAATTATATATATCCAGGCAACATGCTGGACTAGCATGACAAGGGCATCCAACGAAATCTTTGAAAATGTAAAATGATGTATTTTACTATGTTTACCGAAGGAAAACATATTGTTTTTGCTACGTTTCCTCTTCTTCTTCTGTTCCAAACACTGACCTCTGACCTGGAAAATGACCTGATTTGTTGACGTCTCTCACCATGGTAACTGGTGTTGGGTTACATAATGTTGCAATTTTGTAGTAGGAAGGATTTATACTCCTGTCTGACCATATATATCACCCTGTTCATACCAGACTTATATTTAGCGGTTTCAACCGGTTTTTCAAAAACCGGTTTTTATCCCTTGTCCTGCTGGCATTCCTGGCACAATATTTTTCAATAATTTCATGTCTTAATTAGATCATAGACCCCCAATTTTTTTTGCCCTGCAGTGGCATAGTTACTTCTGCATTCGTTGCGTTTCGCTGCGGTGTGATGCGTTGCACGAGAAATACCCCCAAATCGTACCTATACAGGGTGTTATATAGATGGTACTGTATGTGCCGCGCGACATATGTTGCGCACAGCAGGACAAGGGTTATTTAACCTGGTGTGAACACAAATTAACCGGTTTTTTAGGGGTTTAAATCCGATTTTGAAAAACCACCTCGGGAGGTGGTTTTTGAGGGGTTTTTGAAGGGTTTTTCCACCGAAAAACCTGGTCTGAACGCTAAGGGTTTATTGAACCGGTTTTTGCGTCATAATTCCGGGGTCACGGGTCAGCATCCTGGCCGTGTGCGACCTGCAAGCTTTTTTGATCGCGTTGTTTTGACCAACTTTGAGTTCGTTTCCACTGTTTTTCCACGGTTTTTCTTCATTTTGCGATGGAATC